>NW_010387635.1:29487-54084 GCF_000414095.1 Morus notabilis
GGTTTTCAACAAAGTGTGAAACAAGGGGGGTTTTTTTTTTTTTTTTTTTTTTTTTTTTTTTTTTTTTTAGTAACAGGAACAAGACATTAAGAGCTCAAGCTCTCCCTGCCCCCAAACTCAAAAATGAGCATTGTCCTCAATGATGCAAGAGGAACAAGGAAAGAGCAACGAAACTTCAATCACCCACCACCTTATCTCCCACACGAAGAAGGTGGGTATACTGCTGCAACAGCTAGGCTAGGGATGCTTAATGGGGATATAAAAGCTAAGAGAAGGGTTACAAGGAAAAAAGAAAAAAAATGTATAAGCTCAATGGGGTATGCTAGGGATATGTTCAGTTAAGGTCGGCTACAAGGCTCAAACTGTCCAAAGATAGCCTAAATCATTCCCTTGGTAAAGTGCTAACTTGAGATTTCGCCTCAAGAGTCATCAAGCAAGTTCTAGAGCTTATAAATAGTTTATTTAAAAATGACGCTCATGTACAAAATCTTACCCTAGGAAAACACTGAATCAATAACACAAGGTAGTGCATAATGGGAAAAATCACAAGCCAAGAGAAATCAATCAAACGAGTTACAAATCAACACAAGGCAAAATCTCCATATATATATGAGCTGCACAAATCAAGTTTTTTTTTTTTATGAGCTGCACTTCTCTTAACAATTTTTTAGCATGAGACTAAGAAAAATCATCACAAAGTATGCAATAATAATCAATCACAAATAAAGATAACTAATCAAGACAGGACAATGAAAAATAAAATAAATGAAAATTTATAACTAAGCGACAATGAGATATAGACGAGAGCGAGAGAAGAGGAAGGACTGCCCTGACTTAGCGCTGCCATTTTCATTCTCGCCACTTCCAGTTCACTACACTCCGCAGCGTCATTCTTCTGGTGGACGCTTCAGGTGCGGCAGATTTTCCTTTCTCTTGGCGCTTGGATGCGGCAGCCTCTTCAGGCTGCTGCTGCTCAGCTGGAGGCGAGGTTGGAGAGGGTGGTGCTGTTTCTTCCGTAGGGCTAGGCTCCTCATCCTCGGATGAGGAATTGCATAGATAGTGAGGAAATTTTGGAAAGGAATGGAACCTCCTGGAATTAGCCCTGAAGTGTTTCTGGAGAGCCAAATCCCTTTGCTTCGTATATTTCCAAAATTCCAGCATTTGCTGCGCAGATTCGTACTGCTGCACCTCCACCTGGCTGAGGCGCTGCTCCATGCTACTCAATCTAGCCACGATGTCAGGGCTGTGTGGCTCTACAGCAGGCTCTCCTAAGTGAGGTGTATTCGCTGCTGGGGCAGGAGTAGCTTCTTCTTCTTCTTGCGCGTCATCGTGCAGGAGCCGCGCAAGAATAAATGTGGAAATGGCTGCGGATGGCGGCTCTTTCGTTTCGTGCTCTTCAACGCTTACTCCATGAGCAATACATAACTGCGTGATTAATGATGGAAACCATAACCCCCTATTCTTACGCCCCGCATAGACGCCTACCTGCTGACGAATCATCCTTCCCACGTTTAGGGGCCTCCCCTTCATCATACAATACAGCAGAATGGCTCTCTCTTTGTGTACTAGGCGGTAGTGTGAGGAAGGCATCAGCCGGAACCTTAGAAAATGATACCAAATCTTCGGTCCCGGCTGGAGGCACTCCCTGGGAAATGTCATCGACCCTCTGGTTGCTCTCCGCCATTCAGTACCCCTCAACACAAAGTTCATTGATAACTTCATCCAACTGGTCCTCGTTTAAACTGTCTGCGAAGTTGTTGAAATGATCTTCGACATCCGGCAAGTTGTAGAGGCTGTTAATTACCTTAGATGTGAAGGGGATCAATTTTTCTCGGATGAAGATTATGTCAGGCTCTGCAGCATCGTAGTTGGCATAGAATTCGCGCACCAGCTGCACCGTCACCGCAGGCGGGTTATGGCAGAATAAATGCCATGTGTGCGCGGCGATAACTGAATGGATAAAGCTGGGGTAGCCTGAGGGCCGACCCCTTCTGTACACAAAACCTCTTTCCATATGCAATGCACGCTTATTCATGCACGCGTCGAAACGCTGCTCTGCCTCTGGGGACGCAAATTTTTTTACTTCAGCATTCTCTGTGGCCTGCTCCGATTCAGAACTATTTGAATCTGTTAGAATCTGCACTCCATTTCCCTTGCGCGCCTTGCTCTTAAATGGCATTTTTTTTAATGCCCGTACTTCATTCTCTACTCTAACTACCCTCTAAAATAAAATTGCCCACTCACTTTCCTTCCTGAAACTCCACAGGCCTAAAATCACCTTTCCTCTGTTCTCAACAATTCTTTGCTACAATAACACCCCCCTTCTCTGTTCTACCCTCCTTAAAGAGTATGGAGTTAGGGTAGAGTTCTTACTAACCTCAATGGCGATCTCGTCTGTGCTAGCGGCTGGCTGCTCCCCCAAACTCGCGTTGTATCACGTAGCGGAGATGGATGAGATTAGCTATTTGAGAGAATGCTGCGGGTGAGAGGATACAAGCTTGAAATCTTGGCGAGAATGGAGGAAAAAAAAATGGCAAGAGTGAGAGTGTGAGTGTGGTCTTCGAAGAAGAAGTGAGAGTGTATAAATACGGGTGAATTAGGGCTTTAGAAACATGCTAAACTCATTGTCATTTTTTTTTCTGAATGCTGCCCAGAATGCTGCAGCATTTTGTCATGGCATTCTGGGCTAATGTAAAATTTTTTTTTTCTCTGCTATCTGCAACGGATTAGCTCCTTTTGATCCTGCCAACCAATGAATTACACTCCCAATTAAAATATAAATGCAGAATAGCAAAATAAAACAAAAACAAAGGAACAAACAATGGGTTGCCTCCCATAAGCGCTTGTTTTTTAGTCATCAGCCTGACTACCTCCCTGGTTTAAGAATTAAGCCTCTTGCAGAGTGATGGACGTTTAGAGAGGCGCTCAGTAAAGAGTGGCACCCGCCCATAGTAAGTGTCATACAACACTACAAATGGGTCTTTGATTGTGATGCCTTCAAGCTTGGCATGATTTTTACAATTTAGGCACGTTGCATCAACAAGATTTGGCTTCGGAAGGTGATGGGCTTGATTGGAGAACTTCATTTTTGGTTCAGGCTCATAAAGAATGCAGTATGGTGGCGGTGATGATGATGGCCAAAATGGGTCGAATGGCGGTATGGATGTTAGAGCGATTAACGAGCTCAAGTTAATGATTTCTTGTTTTCTTTCATCCTCCTCTGACGACTCTTGCGCCTCAAATTTCCTTATAGGTCCTTGTGCTATTGTTTTGGTACCTAACCAAGCTAACTGCTCCATAGGTTCATCTTCAGCCTCGTCCAAATCTAATGATGAGGATAGCTGCAACAAGTCCGAATGGCTGCTACTCTCAAGCTCTTTAGCCACCAAAGAGTTAATGACTGATATTGCAGAACATTCCTCCACCTCAGTTGGAAACTCCATTGCCTTAAATACATTAAATGTCACATGCTCATCCTGCACTCGCATGGTTAGCTCACCTTTTTGCACATCAATTAGGGTGCGGCCTGTAGCAAGAAATGGCCTTTCCAAAATTATGGGCACTTCTCTGTCTACTTCATAATCAAGAATAATAAAGTCGGCAGGAAAAATGAACTTGTCCACCTTTACTAGTACATCCTCAATCTTTCCTTCGGGAAGTGCAATAGATATGTCTGCGAGCTGCAAAGACACTGTGGTAGGCCATGCTTCCCCGATTCCCAACTTCTTGAAAATGGACATCGGCATCAAATTTATACTAGCTCCCAAATCACATAAAGCCTTACCAAAATATTGGTTTCCAATTGAACATGGGATAGTGAAACTTCCCGGATCCTTCAGCTTGGGAGGGAGCTTATTTTGCAATATGGCGCTGCATTCCTCTGTCAAAGCCACTGTTTTGAATTCTCCAAACCGGCATTTTTTAGTGACCAAGTCTTTCATGAACTTGGCATAGTTTGGCATCTTTTCTAGGGCCTCAACTAATGGTATGTTGATGTGTAGCTGCTTCAAAACATCTAAAAACTTGCAGAACTGCCCATCTTGTTGCTATTTTTGGAAACGTTGTGGGAATGGCAGAGGTGGTCGGCTGCCACTAGAGTTGTTGGTGTTGGTTGCTCCTGAGTGCTGCGGTAATGCTGCAGCATTCTGAACATCAGAGTCCAGTTACTTACTCCTGGGCTGTTCTTCTTGCGGCAATGTTTTCTTCTCTCCCCCTTGGATTGAAGTGGGCTCTATGTGAGCAGCCAGAGGTTTTGCTTTTGATTCCAACTCCTTTCCACACCTTAGGTGATAGCTTTGCAGTGTTCTTTCCCGTCTCTTCGTGGATCTTCAGTATTGCTTGGGAGAGAACCTTAGGGCCTGTTGTTCAAAGAGTTTGCGATCTGTCTAACCTGATTTTCTAAATTCCACAGTGTTGCATCATGGCTCTGGATTTTGGCTTCACTCCTTGAAATAAACTCTTTTAACAAGCTCTCCAAAGAGTTAGATTGTTCCACGGCTTGAGTTCTTTGTTGTTGCGGTGGATATCCAGGTGGGTACGTGTTTCTGTGGTAGGCATTGGGTTGACTGGTACTTGCTCCCTGATTACTCCATGATAAGTTTGGATGTTGCCTCATCCCTTGGTTATGAGGATTTGAATAGTGATGACTACCCTTGTTGAAATTAGCAACATAGCATGCAGAGGCAGGGTTGGATGGGCAATCTTCATATTGGTGGCTATCTCCACAGTAAACACACGAAAAACCAGGGGTGTGCACTGCATTTACCCCTGCCGGTGTGTTTAATGCCTTTACCATATTCGTCAAAGATGACATTTGCGTTGAAAGAGCAGTGATGGCGTCAACCTCGTGAATTCCAGTGGCCTTCCTTGCATTATGCCTCTCGGTTGGCCATTGATAGTTATTGTTTGCCATCCTCTCCAAAATCTCATATGCGTCATTATAAGATTTGGCAAAAATGGCCCCCCCTGCTGCGGCATCCACTATAGTTCGTGTTTGCCCATTGAGACCATTATAAAATGTCTCCATTTGAATCCAGTGGGGGATCCCATGATGAGGGCACTTCCGCAGCAATTCCTTAAATCTATCCCACGCTTCATACAATGACTCCCCATCTGCTTGTTGGAACGAGGTTATGTCATTCCTCAACTTTGCATTCTTGGTTGGAGGGAAGTATTTCATGAGAAACTTTTCTGCCAATTCATCCCATGATGTCACTGAATCCGGAAGCAAAGAATTCAGCCACACTCGTGCCCTGTCCCTCAAGGAATAAGGGAAAAGCTTTAACCTCAATGTATCTTCAGTCACCCCCGGGAGCTTAAAAGCATCACTCACTTCCATAAATTGTCTGAGATGGATGTGAGGATCTTCAGTTGCCATGCCACTGAATTGCCCCACGGTCTGGAGCATTTAGAACATCACGGGTTTCAGCTTAAAATGAGGTGCCTGAATTGCTAGCCTCACTATGCCCGGGTTAAGTCCATGCAAAATGGGCACTGCATAGTCTCGAATGGCCCTTTTTCTATCATCAATCAGCTCTGGTTGTGGAACAGGGTTGTTGGCAATTGCTTGTTGCCCGTTGTTTCCTGCTGCCCCTTCTGCCATGTCTCTCACTCCTGCTAAGCCTTGTTGCTCCCTTCTCCTAGCTCGGAATGTTCTTTCTATTTCAGGATCTATAGGCAGCAACTCCAAGTCTTGCGGTGGATTCATGCAAGCAACTTAGTAACCTGAGGAATTAAGAACCAAATGAATGAGATTAAAAAGTAAACAAATGTAAAACAAATTAACTCCTGCAAATATTTTTATGATTTCAATTCCCCGGCAACGGCGCTAAAAACTTGTTGCATGATAATTATGCTCGCAAGTGCACGTGTCGCTAACAAGTAATAAAGTGTACACAAGTACGGATATCGATCCCACGAGGAATGAATCACCAAAATATGTGTCTGGAGTTGTATAATTAACAAAACAAGTAAATGATGAATGTGGTGAGAAATTCACTAAAATAATGTAAATAAAATGAATGCAAACTAAATACGGTCTAAAGTGACTAAGAGTAACAAGAATGTAATGATGGAATGTAATTCAGTGGTGTAAATGAGCTAGGCCTGCTAATTTCCCCTCTACTGCAAGTCTAACTAGAATGTTACCAAGAATGCTGCAGCATTCTACTATCCTGTTAACAGAAACTCGTTGATGCATAAAGTTCTTCCGAATTGATTATGACTGTGGTCCTTTAAGCTATTTCTGACACATTCCTATGTGAATCCAGCTCTAGGACTGCAGATTTAAGCTCAAGTTTCATTAAGTTATGCAAGGTGGATAATATATTCCTATACCATCCACTAATCAACAACTCAGCAAGTTCATTGAACAAGCATCATTCATGCTAATCCGATTAAAACTAACCCTTCCAGTATTAATCTCAATCTTGTATCCTAAGGTTGATGGCCAATCAAGAATAGAAATAAACATTAGCTCACATGAATGAACAGGAATAGTAGATTAATAGCATTTCAAAAACAACTTATCATTCTTACAATATTGGTTCCATTAGCAAGCCTAGCTACAACAACTTAGCTCATAATGATAGTTACAAGATCCAAAGCTCCAGTATAATCCATATCTAGAATTAGTAGCTAAATGACAACAAAAAGAGTTAAGCTAACAGAAGAAGAACAAGTTCAGCTGGATCTTGGATTCCTCTGTGGCTGGCCAATAATGTCCTTCAACTTCCAGCTCTCACGTCTCTGTATTTTCCTTCTAGGATGAATATTACTTGATGCTCTGGTTTCTTCAGCTTTCTTCCGAAGCTTTTTCCTCTCTGAATAATGCCTTTTTATGTTTTCTGGTGTCTTTTTACTCTCCTGTGTACTCTCTTATGTACTCTCCTCTTTTGGGAAACAGCAACTGTCTTCTTTTTATATTAATGCCCGATTCTCTCTCTACCTCTTTTTCTCCCCTGGCGGCTGCCAACTTGTCCTAAGAGAAACATTCCCTTCTAGGGCAACACAAGGGCTGAGGTGTCACTGCTGATGTGCACAGTGGACCCATTTGACACCTCCTCAGCCAGCTCACACGGATTCCTTTCTGTCTGCATTGTCTAGCTAGTGCGCTGACATCAATCAGCTGCCAACTAATCCCAGAATGTCGCCCAGAATGTTGCAGCATTTTAGTCCAGCAATTTCCTGCAAGGAACTCACATAGAATTAGCCAGTTTTTCACCTATTTTACTTCCAAATTACCAGCTTTCACTTCAAGAGGCGCAGCAATACGGAATTAGGCCAAAGTACATGCAACTCTACAAATCTAACTTAAAACAAACAATAAACGAGAACAATCACTCATGGACAAACAATTTTAGGCTACAAAACCAGTGGATAACTCTAATTTCTTAGAGTTATCACTCCCACCTTTCCATATCCCTCTTTTCATTAGAGGTACTCTTATCCGTAACAGGTGGAGGAGAATTAACCCTTAACGCAAGGTCGAGATTCATGACTCCGAGAACTATCAAGAGGTTCTCTTGCCATGGCTTAAAGTTAGAGCCATTCAGCATAGAAATAGAGTTGATGTTGGCAGTAATATTAGCAGGAGTTATAGCTAAACAGAGAACAACAAACAAACAAACAAAACAAGCTCACATAAGTCCCAAAACAAAAATTAAATTCAAATAAAGGTAAACCCCATCTCAAGATACAGGTACTCCCTTAACATTTCATCTTTGGACAAAATGTTAACTTGTAAGTGATATCTTGGTGTAGTAATCAAACACTGATAATAAGAACACGTCAAACAATAAATCTTCTTTTGGGCCGATTTATTGTTCAGATGTAAAACTGAATAATTATCATGTGTTTATTACCACAGGTACACATGTAATTTTGTTAAATATTGACCTTCTTTTGGGCCGATCAATATTCACATAAGTTACATATACACAAGTGTTTATATTCCAAAATAAATTAATTTTCACAAGAGAGGTCACTTTGGTGACATGTTGCTTTAATTAATTCATCTGAAAATATATATAACCATACCAATATATGAATTTAAAATTACACTTAAAAAAAAAAGTCAAAGTCAACGGTCAAAGTCAACGGTCAAACTTTGACCGGTCAAGTCAATGGCATGACCAGGTGGGGGCTGGACCGGGTCAGGTAAACCCAACCCGGATCCTAAACCAGCCCCATTTTCTTTCTGGGTCACAGGCCCAGTTCTAAGGGCCTGAAGGCCCTTTCACCTTTTTTTTTTTTTTTTTTTTTTAATGGCTGTGGGCTTTCGCCCACAGCCTAGTCTCCTGTCACAAGCCCAATTGGGCCCGTGTATCTCAAAATGGCCAGAAGGCCTGTACCCTTTTTTTTTTTTTTAAATGGCTGTGGGCTAAGCCTACAGCCAGCTTCATGTCACGGGCCCCATTGGGCCCGTGCATCTCAAACCCTAGGGGTCTGTTCGACCCCTAGGTGAACTGGCGGCCAAATGGCCACCAGTTGCAGAAACCTCAGCCAGACAACCGAGGTTCATGTTTTTCGGCAGCCCAAGAGCTGCGTCGGAATACCCAGACGCCAGCGGCAGCAAGAACGGCTGCCGGCTCAATATCTAGAAGATTTTTTTTTTTTTTTTTAAAGAAAAACTCCTTATGCGGCAGCCATGGCTGCCGCTTTTCTCCATTCTGCCACGGCCACAGGCAACGGCTGTCCCTTGCCGGCGCGGCCAAAGGCCGCACCTTACTCACAGAGCCGACAGCGACAGAGGCTACCACCGGCCAAAGTGTTGATTTGGGTTCAATAAACCCAAATTCCCAAAATTGTCCGAAAAGGTTCTATAACCGTAAGAAAAAATTTGTTCTCAAATCCAACAATCCCAAACTGAAATTATTAAATTTAAGAACACCAAACATATCACGATAGATCGATAATAAATTTGATTCTCAATGATTCAACATGAAGAGGCTCTGATACCACTTGTTAGAAATCAAAGATTTGGTGAAAACCACCACCCAAAAGCCAAGAACATTCATGTTAGATCATCAAGAATTAATAAATCTGTAAGCGGAAGCGTACCTGAATCCATATTGCTTGATTTCTCTCTAGAGTCGTGCAGTTTGTCTTCCAGATCAACACGTTTTCCTAGAGAACCCTTTAACTTTCTCTCTGTACTCTTTCTGATGATGAGATGTCAGAATGAATGAAATGATACGTGTGATTTGGAGACCATAAAGGCCATTTATTGATAACTTCCCTGTTATCTTTTGGTATTTCTATTTTAGTCCATCATAAAAATAGAAATTACCCTTAAGTCTCTACACATTAAAGACCCACACCCTATTAGATACATTAAAGCCCAAAATATCTAAACCTTAGTAG
Organism: Morus notabilis; assembly: GCF_000414095.1. Classification (NCBI taxonomy): domain Eukaryota; kingdom Viridiplantae; phylum Streptophyta; class Magnoliopsida; order Rosales; family Moraceae; genus Morus; species Morus notabilis. The sequence goes on from NW_010387635.1 coordinate 38,851, forward strand.
ATCACTTCTAATTAGGCTTAACCTTATATGACAGCCCGTAACACATAATTATTCACATATAAGCCTAACGTTGGATTAAGGATCCAACAGATATTGCAACTAGAACTTTCAGTGGTTTGATTGAAGAAGATGCTGAAGTGAGAGAGAAGCAAAGGAAGCTTCTTAGTATAAAGCTGGTAGATGTGGAGAAGCATATGTACATGGGAGTAGCACCTGATCCAGACATCTTAGTCCGCAGTTCAGGCGAAACCCGCCTCAGCAATTTCCTTCTTTGCCAAAGCGAAGCAAAGGAAGCTCATGTACATGCTGAAATAACTCATTCTTTTATCTACATTGTACTCAATACTCAGACAGTGAGATAGAAAATAATGCTTGGATCAAGTTAAATAAAAAAAAAAGAGAATAATCCTTTTGAGGTGGAAGTTTAGACAAGGATTGCACCATGCTTATCATGGTATTATAGTTGGTTAATGTACATGTACATGCTTTTTCTAATAATAATAATAATAAAAAAAACAAAACTCTCATTGGAATATGCCATATTCCTTTTGTTTGGTCTCAAAATTCTAACACCATATGGAAATTCAATCCTTTTGAGGTGGAAATTCAATCCACATGCTTTTTCTATAAAATAAAATTAAAAAAAAAAAAAAAAAAAAAAAAAAAAAAAAAAAACTCACTGGAATATGCCATATTCCTTTTGTTTGGTCTCACAATTCTAACACCCATTTGGAAATTCAGTCCACAAGTATGACCTCCTTTTCTCTTAGTCAATTCTGAGGAATGAATAGAGAAGACCATACTTCTCCTGTATTTATTAGGGAATAATTAAAAATTATAATTTATCATTGTTGGTGATACAATCACATATGTAGTAATAAATCAAAACTGACACATAATAATATGAGATCTAATTATTATATTTTTTTTATCATGTACGTTTTTTTATTTTTCCGTCACGTTTATAGTGACAGTGATGTATCTTGGGTGATGATAAATAACAATAATCAAGCTTAAAAAAAAAAAAAAAAAAAGCCATCCATTTCCTTTGTTGCTTGTTGCCACCCAATCTATTGCATAGTTCCACGGCTGCTCAAGCTTTTGAAAAGTAGCCGCTCAACAAAAGTCTCTTACACACGGTTTAGTCTCAAGACATGACATTAAAATGGAGTCTCTTTTGCAGTCACCTTTGACGGTCTTGATCAAAACCCTCTAGAGTGTGTTTTTCGTGTAATAAAGGCTTGACTGTGTTGTGCTGACCAAGTCATACTTTCTAGTTCACGTTGAGACAATTTTATCACCAAAGAACCTTAAATTAATGCCCTACCGATGTTATATAAGCATGGCTTGCCTAAGCAAAAGACATGTATAAGTGATCTTCACTATAACACTCCAAAGACTACAATGGTTTCTTCTTTGCATACCTTTATTCTTGTTGTTGTCCTGTTTGCCCTCTTCTCAATTCAAACTGCCATGTCTACTTCTCACCACCACCACCACCACCACCACCAACACGAAATCAAGTTCATCCACTTTGCGCTCTTTCAACACGAAACCATAAACAAAACCGGGTATTTCATAGTGAAAGGTGTGGCCGGGGCCAACGTTTCTCAGACAACAACGCCTTTCGGAACCTTGTTCGCCTTTCAGGACCCCATGACCATCAAAGCGAACAGGTCTTCAAAAGTGGCCGGCATTGCAGAAGGAACTTCCATCACTTCCAGCTTAGATGGCCTCCGCAGCCTTTCTATAGCCTCTATCACTCTCCGCCTGAAGCACCACAGTGGCTCAATATCCATAGTCGGAAGCACGCACAACACCAAGCCCTCGGACCATCCGGTGGTGGGAGGCACCGGTGACTTCACTTTTGTGCAAGGCTACGTTACCTCCTCCCCCGTCAATCTCAAGGGCATCACAGTCACCTACAAGATTGAATTTCACCTCTACTGGCCTCCCTATGCGACTCAGCTTCAAGCCTCCTCCTAGACTTGAATTTCACCTCTACCGGCCTCCGCACGCGACTCAGCTTCAAGCCTCCTCCTAGACTCTTGCTCCGTTTCTGCTAGTCTTATTTCACCTTTTCAATGTCCAATTCATCCAGATTTATGCTTTGTTACCCATCTTTATCTTTCCTCTAAATTTTAATGCCATGCGATAGTTTAGATTGTCCAGACATTAAATAGGAAATAAAAAGCACGATTGTTTTTTAAGGAATCGGATTCAAACATGATCATTAGAATGAATAAAATAAGGTTCCAGTAACAGTCTAGAGCTTTCAGTTTGAACAAGCCAAAAATAAATAAATAAATCAATCAATCAATCAATTTATACAAAAAGAATGACAACAACAACAGAAGAGCAGTCTGCCAAACCAACTACTGTTTATAGCGTGTGGTATATAAAGCAAATATATTAAGAATGCAACTTGAAAGAACGGAGATAAACGAGCAACAAGAGCGGGAAAGTGAACAGGAAAAGTGATTCCTTCTGACCCAGATCTAAGACCGAGGCTTATTATACCTCCCATTAGTAAGTCATAACCTATACACTCTGTGCATTCATTTTCCACCGTTTTAATATCTTTTTGCTTTTCACGTTAACGGCGAAACTCCCCATTAACGTTGGAAATTATATTCCATGCAGTAATGCAATATTACGTTGCCACATTTCTCCTTTCTCCAACAAGCAAACCACCTTCGAATTCATTTATAGGATATCCCGCAATTCAGGTATTGTAAATAAAACTAGGTAATTTGTTCACTTATTTCACGTATACTTGTTTTGAAAGTAAAACGCTACATTAATGTCGTCGCTCTTATACAATGATACATCATCTTATCATTTTAGTGAGTTAAATTACTTAAATGCCCCAACCCGAATAAAATACTATTTTCGACCCTGCAACCCGCCTGCATTCTTATCCAGCTGTCCATCTCTCATATAAAGGAAAGAAAAAGACATCTGCCACTTGCCTCCCCTGAGGAACGCCTGCCCCATTCTCTCTATTACATATACTTCCAAAGGCTGCTCCATATATATATATATATATATATATTTGTTTATGTAATATATATGTTGTCTTAATATTATATCAAAATAAAAAATATGGACTTTTAAGTCCAGGGCTGAGGGATCCACGATACAGTCATCCTTGGCCTTACGACTAATAGGAGTCCAACAAGCTACAATACCTTATTATTATTGGCCCCCGCCAAAAACAAAGAAAATAGAGGACAACCGAAAAAGTCAAAAAAAATATCTTTTTTCTTTCTTTCTCTCCTTTTAGAAAAGGAAGAAAAAAATGTGGCTGTTTGGTCTATTTGTCAAGTGAAATAAAATAAAAACCAAAAACCTTTAAAAAATGAGCACCATATCCAACACAATATTTCAGACCACCTCACATTTAGGAGACATTTGATTCATGAATTAAAATCATGTGATTAGAGTTATTTTTAAATTATGTGTATTTTTTATGAGAAAAAATACTGTAATAAATCATGAATCGTGATTCAAATCATAATTTGAATCCTCCAAACAAACGTCCCCTTATATTCTCACACAGCAAAAAGCACTTCATTACCTTCAAGGTGGCAGCAGAATATTGGGCAATCACCAAATTGGAAAATCATACCCTTTTGACGTCTTATGAAAACGACAACGTCAAGGAAAACATCCCACAGCAAAATTACAAATATGACCTCCTTTTCTCTTAGTCAATTCTGAGGAATGAATAGAGAAGACCATACCTCTCCTATATTTATTATTAGGGAATAATTAAAAATTATAATTTATCATTATTGGTGATACAATCACATATGTAATAATAAATCAGAACTGTCACATAATAATGTATTATGAGACTTAATTATTATATTTTTTTATCATGTACGTTTTTTTATTGTACCATCACGTTTATAGTGACAGTGATGTATCTTAGATGATGATAAATAACAATAATCAAGCTTAAAAAAAAGAAGCCATCCATTTGCTTTGTTGCTTGTTGCCACCCAATCTATTGCATAGTTCCACGGCTGCTGAAGCTTTTGAAAAGTAGACGCTCAACAAAAGTCTCTTACACACACGGTTTAGTCTCAAGACATGACATTAAAATGGAGTCTCTTTTGCCGTCAATTTTAACCAACCCCAACCTTTGACGGTCTTGATCAAAACCCTCTAGAGTGTGTTTTCCGTGTAATAAAGGCTAGACTGTGTTGCGCTGACCAAGTCGTACTTTCTAGTTCACGTTGAGACAATTTTATCACCAAACAACCTTAAATTAATGCCCTACCGATGTTATATAAGCATGGCTTGCCTAAGCAAAAGACATGTATAATTGATCTTCACTATAACAGTACTCCAAAGACTACAATGGTTTCTTCTTTGCATACCTTTGTTCTTGTTGTCCTGTTTGCCCTCTTTTCAATTCAAACCACCACGTCTACTTCTCACCACCATCACCACCACCACCACCACCACCAACACGAAATCAAGACCATCCACTTTGCGCTCTTTCAACACGAAACCATAAACAAAACCGGGTATTTCATAGTGTCAGGTGTGGCCGGGGCCAACGTTTCTCAGACAACAACGCCTTTTGGAACCTTGTTCGCCTTTCAGGACCCCATGACCATCAAAGCGAACAGGTCTTCAAAAGTGGCCGGCATTGCAGAAGGAACTTCCATCACTTCCAGCTTAGATGGCCTCCGCAGTATTTCTATAGCCTCTATCACTCTCCGCCTGAAGCACCACAGTGGCTCAATATCCATAGTTGGAAGCACGCACAACACCAAGCCCTCGGACCATCCAGTGGTGGGAGGCACCGGTGACTTCACTTTTGTGCAAGGCTATGTTACCTCCTCCCCCGTCAATCTCAAGGGCATCACAGTCACCTACAAGATTGAATTTCACCTCTACTGGCCTCCCTACGCGACTCAGCTTCAAGCCTCCTCCTAGACACTTGCTCTGTTTCTACTAGTCTCATTTCACCTTTTCAATGTCCAATTTATCCAGATTTATGCTTTGTTACCCATCTTTATCTTTCCTTTAAATTTTAATGCCATACGATAGTTTAGATTGTCGATTAACAATAAACAGGAAATAAAAAGCACGATTGTATTTTAAGGAATCGGATTCAAACATGATCATTAGAATGAATAAAATAAGGTTCCAGTAACAGCCTAGAGCTTCCAGTTTGAACAAGCCAGAAATAAATAAATCAATCAATCAATCAATCAATTTATACAAAAGGAATGACAACACCAACAGAAGGGCGGTCTGCCAAACCAACTACTGTTTATACCGTGTGCTATATAAAGCAAATATATCGAGAATGCAACTTGAAAGAACGGAGATAAACGAGCAACAAGAGCGGGAAAGTGAACAGGAAAAGTGATTCCTTCAGAACTTGGTGACCCAGATCTAAGACCGAGGCTTGTAAAGACGAGGCCGGTTGCAGAAAACCCGTCCATTGGCTCTCACAAATGCTGCTAAGGCCACACTTAGGCTTGCCCACAATATTGAAAAGAATAAATGCCGAAAGTCATTCCGAACTGCACACAGATGAATAAAAAACAAATAGGGTGATTCACCTATAGCTTGCTTCAAAAAGGGATGACAATATATATTTCGCCACAAGAACAAAAAGAAAACTCAACGCACCTTGCCTAAGTGACATTGTAGCAAAGAAGAATCCCATTAGAACAAAGAATAAAGCGAGCGGAAATGACTGCAACAAATAAACACTATCGAAATAAGATGCCAAGAAAAGCAACAGAATGGTTAGAACAACCAATGCACATGCCATAAATACTCACAGCTACAGCCTCAAGGCCTCCCTTTTGCGATGGGGGGCTCATTTCTCTGCTCACCGAAACAATGTAATGTCCTTGGAGGAGATCAATTGCATCCTTAAGGAATGAGCCAAAAGATTCCAAAAACAAGAAAAAGGTAAGTAAATTGAAAATACAGTTATCTTGTACACATGATAGTCACTCAACCGGTGGTGGATGAGAAGACGACCGGTATTCAAGCGTTTCATCTAAAAAAAGGGCAATGGAATGACGATCTAAAAGGGCACTAACCTGTTTTGATCCATCACGGAAGTTATTTAAATAGTAACGTACAAGGGAATTCCATCCATCCTTGAGGATCCCATTGACTGTCCGCTGGCCGCATCTACCAATCCAACACGATCACAAATTCAGATATGAAGGAATCAATCTAAGTTATTCTGTATAAAAGTTTTTTAGCTCAAGAATGCATCACATGCATAAATACAAAAGTAGATCCATGTAAAAGTACCTGACAAAATCTCCTTTCAAGGCAGGAGTACCAGAGTATTGAATGCTTATGTCATCCCCATGATTAGCCCACACTAAAGAAACAGAACAAGGTAAAGAGAAAAATTCAGAATTTCACATGCTTAGAATAGAATGCTTCCAATCCAAGAGGCAAGTATATACATCAGAAACACTATAAGTTGGTAAGATTAAAGAATACCAAGTGTGGTAATAAGAACATACATATTTTAAACTTTTCATCAAAGTTTGGATGTGAGCTAATAGTCTCTTCAGCGCCAAAAACACCAAGCCTTCTAAGTTGGCTTTCCAACATCTTTCGACCTATCATGCTCTGCAACCACAAGTCCATAAGGGTGAGGATATATGCTGTAAAACTGATGAAAACAAAACTAGACAGAACAATATTTTCTTAACAAAATGTATACCCACACCCACCTGAGTTACATTTGTACGGTCTAAGCAATCAATACAATTGGTCCTTACAACTCCAAGCTGTTCCTTCATTTTCTCAGCCTTTTCATTCAATAAGAAATACCTAGAAATTTCAGTTCAGAAAATCATGAGACGATGGCATAACCGTGTAGGCGTAAAGTACTATTCCATGATTTTGCAGTAAACACAGGTATAAGAATTTCAACAGGAGATAATATAGCATATAACCTAGCATGAAAATAAAAGGTTGGGAGAAACAAATTAAATAGCTCATTAAATGAACCACCACTTAACACAACCAACTCATTGTTTTCCCACAAACTCTAACACTCTTATCTGTTGAATTAAGAAAATATAATAATTTGATTACTATTTACTGGGTATATTACTGAAGACTGTCTATACTGATTTTTCAGTTCGACACACATGAGGAGAACCTAAGCACATAAATGTACATTGAAGCACACTAGATCTCAAGTGTGTATGATTGCTTGAGTTTATTTAGCAGAACACAGCAAATTAAGTAGCCAGCTATGCATGAAGGCCTATTTTTCTCCAAATGAACTAATTGAGCAACAAATATTCAACTGTATCTGTAAGAAGTACTAAGTAAAAACCATCTGAAGGAAAACATACCCATTTCTATCGAGAAAATCTGCAATTTGCTCATAAAGGATGGAGAGGCGCTCGAAATGAACATGCCCACAAATGCGATGAAAATCAAAGTGCAAATATCTGCAGCATAAAATAGATGTCAAAATTAAATAAGACCAAATAGTTTCAGATATGCAGCTAAAAAGATGAGAGGAAAAGAAATTTTACCTTACATCATCACTAATGACATGTTGCACAGCGCTTGCAAATTTTTCACACAAGCGTCCCTCACCTCCATGCTGGTAATTGTGAAATGCGTCATAATTAATTAACAGCAGCACAACTAATTTCTATTGGCTTTAGCCAGGTGTAATGTTTCACAAGTATAAAAATTCAGATACTTCTATCTAGCGTGGAAAAGAAAAGAACCCAAAAAAAAAAAAAAAGGTGCACCTTGTTGACAAGATTAACTGCTAAAACAGCCCCATATTTCTTTCTTAAATCCAAAAAATGTCGCTCTACTACTTTGGGCTGCAGACAAGATCAATACACCAGCAGTCAAATACAGCTAAAAAGTAGTAGATGCAGAATCAAACTGGCATGCAAGAGAAACGTAATAGATGCAAACTCACAGCTTCCTCTGGTTTCACAAGCTCAAACTTAGGCTTATATGTCAAATCAACAATTTGCTCCCACAACAATGGAATTGAACCACGAACCTGCAAAAGAATTAGCAGAACAAATAACACAAGACATCTTAGATCCAATAATATGTTCCAGGACAGTTACCACAGCTTCACAAAAGAGAATTTCCAGTGCCTTTTACTAAAGTAGTAGGAATATAGGAACTATAAGTAAATTTTACCTGCACAAATGATGCTGTAAAGCCATTCAACTGCATAATTTGCTCAGTTTCCACAAAATTTGCAACATACCCGTCAGGATCAACTCCTCTTCTCCACATACGAGTTCCTTCAAGAACATGCGAGTTATTTTGCAGAATATAAAGACGAAGTGCTTACTGCTTTATTTATTTATTTTTTTTTTTTTTTGAAGAAATGCTGGAAATTCTTTTTTCTTTCCTTTTTATTTTTTCCCTAATAACACAATTATAGTTTATACAAGGTCGTTTTGATTTTCAAGAAATTGACATTTCTCCATTGTCGTCATAAAATAGTTGCAAACCATAAATTTCACTGATGTGCAGATTACCAATAGTCAATGCCTTTAAGTTCCTCAAAGTTTGCTATTCTTATTTGTTAGATTTTTTTTGTATTTGTTAGTTGTCATTCAGCAAATTCAGAAGGGTGATATGAGCTTTAAATACCATTTCTCCTTGTGCATCTCCTAGCAATTAGGGTAACATCAATAACATTTTTCCCTATTGCTGCTTGAAAGTGCTGAAAGGCTGATCATGAATCCATTAAGGAGAACTTTCCAAGAAAGACAGAATTTACAGATAATATACCAATCATGCAACAGTTAAACTAATCAAGATTGCAGCGAAAAGGTGAAAAAGCGATAATAGAATAAAGGATACTCCCTTGGATAACAGGAAGTAAGAAGGGGTCAAGCTGCAAAGATGGAAATAATAAAAATGTCAGCCAAAAGTTACTACAAAACATAAAAGTTATCAAGCTGGTAAAATATAACAATTGGGCAAAAGTCAACCTTGTTATCTATGAGTACTTCTAACATGTAATTGTTCCAGAGAAATCTAGGTTCTGCCTGTGGAAAAAAAAAAAGAAACATTGGAAATGTGAGAAAGACTTTCTACGTAGTGGAACCATCATTGTAAAAGAAAGAGGGAGTACCGCAGAATCAAGGTTTACCTGTCTCCAAAGAGGGAGCAGCTTAGATTCATCACCCAAATCATGCAATTTTTGTAAACTGTATACACAGAAGATACAAAAATAAGAAGAATTTCTTCTTAAATATTCAAATTGAAAAAAAAAATCATCTAAACCTAATTTCTTTTCTTATAATACTAAAGAAAAATTCACCTGAGGGTTAAATTAGTGTCATATGAGAAAAATAAACCAGAAGTCCTTTCTGCGATGTTTAGCAGCGCAGAAAACTCAGATTCCATCTTTTTCTGTCAACGAAATGATTATGTACCAAGTATAGAATTAGAAGCCACTCAAATAAGAGACAAGAAATGGGGAAAGCAGTAGCAGATTTACCTGTTGTGCATTGGAGTTCTTCAGAGAATGGTCACAAGGAAAAACTTCCAAAGATAAAATCTTGAAAATGGGATGACCCAAGTAAGATCCAACACATTCACGCTCAGTTATGACAATTAAATATGACCCTGAAAGCATAATCATATCATAGCTATTAGACAAGCTGGAATTTACATAAAGTAATCAGAAAGGGCAAATCACAAAATCCTCCGCTGGTTTTAAGTAAAGATGTTGTATATTATATTCTCTACAATTACAAAATACCTCTCCATATTGTCAATCTCTTCAAAATCTATCATCAATATTCCGCAATATTTCGATCATGCCCTAACTTTTAACCGTGAAATACACTCATATTTCAAACTAAACCTCAAAGAAAGCAAAAAACTTCTACAATACTATATAAATTCATAACTTTATGTATTTTAAAGTTTCAAAATGCATTAAACTGGATCACAAGCTTGGTTCATTTGGAAGAAAAAAGACAAGATACAAATTACAAACTGATATAAGAGTAAAAGAGAGATAAATAGTTTTAAAAAAAAAATACACTGTAGTCTTAGTTTAGTTTATGCCCTCTATAAAAATTTTCTCGCTCCGCCACTAGTTTTCTTCACAACTATTCTCAAATTTGTTTGAAGGCAATCATCATATTCATATCTGATGTTAATCAAATGTCGCACCCCAAGGTAAAATTTTAAAAGGATTGGCAGTGAACTATTAGTAAAGAATTGAAGGTTGATAATTGCATTATCACTTAAACTGAAAGGATTTAGTAATTTCCCCATAATCCAATCAAAACCAATCTGATTGTGATGGAAATCTTAGAAGATGATCTTACCAGCCAAGAGCTTCAGCAAGCCAACTAGACCGAAAATAGTCTGAATCTTTGGTGCCCTAACAGAAGAGCAATCTGGAAGCTCATCTGGAGCAAAATTATCCAATATATATATATATATATATTAAACACATAATTGAAAATAATAATAAAGAAAAGCCATGAATTACAGATTAGTTATACCGATGAGATTCAAAGAGGCATCATGGCGATTAATGGACAAAGAAGCAGCAGAAGAGCCGTCAGTTGGCTCAATCACATACTCATTCGGAAACTCCCATAATCTCATCCGAGAGTACAACTTCTGCGAAGAATCTGCTTTCTCCATCATTGTAATTTCTGCGGATTATCAACAATTTTTAACACCAAATTAGCACTAAATTAAAACAAAATAAAGAAAAATCAACACAAAAGTAAAATATCTCCAAATTAACACAAAATCAAAACCAACACAAGTTCTCTTATTTAATCAGTGTGGATTTCAGCACCAAATTTACACAAAAAGTAACACAAGTTCTGTTCTTTAATCAATTTCGAAAGCAAAAAAAAAAAAAAAAGCTTTTCCTGATAAGACTTTGAGTTTTGAATCAAAAGGGAACTCTCTCCAATGCTGATACAATAACAAATTATAACACAAAATTAACGCAAGATGAACACAGATTAACGCAAGTTTTGTCTCTTTTTTTTTCCCGTTAGTTAATATGATGAAAAGAGAAAAAATTTCAAGCTTAGTGGAGAGAAGTTATAATTCATGAGAATAGAATCAAATTTCATACCTGATCTGACCTTAATTGATTCCAGGGAAGCAAATTGAAGAATCAAAATGTTAATCTTAATTAAGTGGAGTTAATTAGGACAAAGTAAAACACAATTGTTTTCAGATTTGAGATTTGAGATTCTGTTGGGCCACTTTGCCTTTTCTGCTCAAACTTCGGTGGAAAATAATAACCCAGAAGGCAAACACTTTATTAAATTGAATTTTTAAAAAAATAAATAAAATTACATACGTGGAGGGCTACTATTGGTTGGTCGCTAGCTGAGACGCGTTCAAACGTTTGAAGTTTAGAACAGATCTGAATACTTGTGGTGGACATTAGCCTCACTATAAAAAGTTATATTTAATTTTTTATATTATAATAAAAAATTTTCACATAAAATTATATCTCAATTTAAATTAAAAATTTAAATTAATAAACTAAATTAGATTATTTTTTATCTTTATTATTATAATGAGGATTTTATTTTTGTCGCATGGATAATTGATAATGGGTGGTGGAGAAAAAAAAAGATTAAATAGAGTTAATTTGCAGAGATTTTAAGGAAATGTTATGCGAAGGATTATACGGTAATGGTGCAAAAGAAAAAAAGTTATTATTCAACCAATTAAATCCAAGTCAAGTCATAACGTTAATTTTGAATAATTGTATGCATACCAATAAGGTGCTTTTTATTCTGTCAGTGAATTTTCTTTAAATTGTTGTTTAGTATAAAAAGCTCATTCTTTTTCACCAAAGGTAGGATTTTTATAAATATAGTTCAAGTAAATGCTTACTATAGTAGTTATAATAATAGCAGGTGGGTTATAAGGAAATGATATAAGAAGAATTCTACGGTGTGGTGCAAAAAAAAAAAAAAAAAAAAAAAAGCCTTTATTATTAACTGATTAAATCCTAATAAAGATATGACGGCGATTCTAAATTGTGCATATCGGTAAGGTATTTTTTATTCTATCGAGAAACTTGTTTTATTTTAATTGTTTAGTATAAAGTGCTCATTATTCTTTTTCTCAAATATTTAAGACTCGTTCGTTTCGTAATTTTAGGTGTATTTAAAACTCATTCTAAAATGATTTTATTTTATTTTATAAAAATAAAAATGCATTTAAAACTCGTTCTAAAATGATTTTTTTTTTATGAAAATAAAAATGAAAACGTTTTCATTTTCATTTTGGAATCATTTCTCAAAATGCGTTTGATAGTTTTATTATGAGATTATTTTCAGTTTTAAAAAAATTAAAATTATGTTTGGTGGTTTAATTTTAAAAAACATATAATAATATTTAAAATAATAATATATTAAATAAATAATATTATTAAATAATAAGATATTAAATAAATATATTAAATAAAGGAAGAAAAATGAAAACTGAAAACCTTAATTGTTTTCAGCTTCCCTGACTTTTTGAGAATAAGTACAAAAATGTTTTCAATTTTTATTTTTAGATAATGCGGTGCCAAATGCATTTGTGAGAGCATTTTCATTTTTTTGTTCTTGAAAAATGTGAAAAATATTTTTAGAAATGATTCTAAACCGGCACTTTGAGTTTTTAATTTGAGTTGAGATGTGATATTTTCTGAGAGTTTTTAATTGTAACAAAAAAATATATGTATTTTTTTGAAAACTTTTAACTGTAAAAATCTAAAACTAAAAACTCGAATCAATAAAATGAAAGAGACCTTAAGTTTCTATAAATATAGTTCAAGTAAATGCTTCCTATAGTAGTTGAAGTTAAAATAAAACATATCCTCATTTATATGTAAGGAAAGGATTGTCAGAAAAATACAAAGACAATAATTATGCCATCCAATCAATTGCATGCATACAGGTTGAAGATCTCCCCAAACATTTACCAGTACTGGCACTACCATTTTAATTATTCATTATTTAATTTGTCCTTTTTCTTCTTTTTTATTTACTCTAAAGTCATAGTTCATTAACAAAAGTATTAATATTCATATACAAAAAAACAGACTTTCAGAAAAGAGAGAAAAAAAAAGGTACCGCAGATTCATAAGAGCCAACTAATACTGCCCCAAAGGATCAATATGATTATGCCACAAGATTAGAACATGGAGGCAATATTGATTAGGTTCAAACCCAATTACTAATAACCACCCATGCTTGGTGCAATGATAAAAAGCTTTTCCTTTTCATGCTTTAATATAGGTTGAAGATCTCGATAGTCGATACCTTAAAACCTTATTTTAAAGTTTTTATCGGATTAATGAATTGTGCGGTGTTAAGTCCGAATTTCTACTGTAGACCATGAAAAGACACTAATAATTCCTTATATATATATATATATATATATGTTAGTCAAACAAGATTTCCTTTGTATGTATGTTAGCCAAACTAGATTCTATTGCCCTACATATATATGATCACCAAATGTGTTCCACTGATATATAAATATATCTATGCTAGCTGTATGTATTACCCAAAACTAATATTACAGTAGAATATACGCCTGACAGTCCTAATGGCACCTATATATGTTACCACAGACATATAGCCCATCTCAAATATATTCAATTAGTATACGTATTTGTTGTGCTTGTGAATCTAATGCACAAGGTTCTGGATAACAACAAGGGTAGTTTAGACTTTTCTGGTATTTTTTTTTAGACGTGTTGATTTTATTTGTAAAGTACTGTAATTGAAAAGTGTATAAATAGAATTACTGAAACAATAAGAGATTTATCAGTAGAGATAATTCCTGAATGTTCTATTTTCTGAGCATTTTCTGAGTGAAGAAACTTTTTCTTTCTTAGGGGTTGAGTTGAGAGAGAAAGTGAGAGAAAAGGGGCATAATTTTCTCGGGAAAATTCTGAGAAAGGCGGTCTTTGAAATGTTTGTCCTGTTTGTGCTTAGATTAAGATTCTGGTTGTTTTTTGGCCGTGGTTGTAAGGGTTTCTGAACCACGGGAGAAATTGTTCTTATTCTGAGTGAGGATATAGTTTTTTTTCTGGTTCTTGAAATTTCTCATTCGAGTTTTTGCCATTGTTGTAACAGTATTCGTATTAATTAACCTCCGCACAAGTCAAGCATACGTTTGAACCTAGAGCCCACCATACCAGAGATGTTAAATGTGCTTAATTATCTTGGTTCATTTTAAAATATTTACATGCATATAAAATCAAAGAATCATGATTAATGCATTCGGCCCAGCGGCAAACATGCCGGGCTCCCGGCTCCGCACACCTGCTGTACCTTTCGAAGCACTTTCTAATGTGCGCTTTAGTTTTAGAATGTGTTGTTGTATGAAAAAATAAATAAATAAAGGATCTAAACAGATCAGGGAATAATAGTTTTGTTGTAAGTTAAAGAATAAAGAATCTAAACACATGGAATATTCAGATATATTGATAATCTTATAACATTATTCAAATATATAACAAGACCTACTTACTTTGACCTAATTATATAAAAATTACTTGCATAAAAGAAGACATATTTACTGACCGTGCAAAAATTACTTTGACCTAATTGCGGAAGATTATTTTCTTAACAAGGTTGATATTGACATATTGTTTAATTTGATACAATATCATAATATTTAGGGTTGAGGGTGACGTTATATATGATATTTGAGATCAGTTTTCAGCCAAAACTACATCCAAATCTCAAGATCCTTTGAACAGTGGATGGTACTTATATATATATATATATATATATGGAAGCATATGTACATTACATACATAAAGGAAACTATAAACCCCTAGAATCCAACATGATTCCAGAAAAGTCGTTAGAGGAGAAAGTACATTAATAAATATATCACACATACAACTACATGTATTTCTGGCTATCTGCAATTTGCAAGTACATGTCAACAAATCTCAATTATAATGATGCCCAACTGATACAAATTGAATTAGAATATACATACACCCACACACACAAGTTAAACTTTTAAAAAGCTAACATAATATGATTTTTGGAGAAGAATCAATTCTGATTTATTTCATTAAATTAATATATTGTATATAAATATGAATACACAAATATAATTGCTATATTAACAAGATATAAGTTAAACCGGACAGAGATATAATTAAGGGTTGAGACATATTTTATATATATATATATATATATATATATATATATA
>NW_010387635.1:54101-65855 GCF_000414095.1 Morus notabilis
ATATATATATTACAACAAAAGTGCCACTTTAACTATTTCAAACAACTTACATAATCTTGATCAAGAAAACGTACGAGAGCAAACAATACATACAAATGAAAATAAATGAAACTAACAGCAATACCAAGTGAAGACAAAGCCCTAGAATCCAAGTCCAACCATAGCTTTCGGAGACCAATATTCTGATTTGTCTTTGTTAATAAAAGTATATATTTTACAAAGAAAAAACAATTAAGTACAGAACTTATTTTGAAATGTAAAACATATAAGACATAATTTAATAGATAGACTATTCTAAATACACACACATATGTGTGTACATATTTGCAAATGATCTATATATATCAACCTACATCAGATTATAATGTATAAAAATATGCAGAAAGGATATATAGATCAGAGAAACATAATGAAGGCTAGCTATGAGGATCGAAATATTCAAAAACAGATATAACCATGACCAACAAAAGTACCACTAAACCAGAATGACAAACATTAATCAAAACAAACAAAAAACAGATAATCACTCAATATTACAACATTTAAACCAAATGAAAGTACGTACTGAGATATAATAAAATTAAATAGACAACAGATTAAGATGAATTGGTACTATATATTTTTACAATATATATATATATATCAATGGTATACAAACTTCTTTTGAAGAGAAAATTAATGAATTAGATTTAAAAAACATATAATATATGCAGGGAAAAAACAAAAAAGACAAATAAGAAAAGAAAAGTAAGCAGAAGCAAAAAGGGAGGACGAAAAACAAATGGGGGAGATAATTCCAACCAAAATGTGTGTGTATACCACATAAACATCCTAGTTTATTTTATCAAAAGATAAAATATTTTACATACATATAATTGCTATATGAACAAGCCCTCAATCATTCACATATTGTGCAGATATGAGTTAAACTGGACAGAATTATGAAGATATATGTATACATAGCGAGCGAAATTATTAAAAAAAAAAAGTACTGCTTAACGTTTCAAACAACTTACGTTACCTAATCTTGATCAAGAAAACGATCACAATGTTAAATGCCAGTGAAAGTAGAAGAATTTTTTATCGATTTTATAGGAGAGTGCCAATTCAAATTTATATCAGTAAAAAAGCAATTTTGTACAAAAGAAAAAGTGTACAAATTAACTGAAGCTGCAAGATTTCTAGCTCTTTCGAAGAGAGAGAGAGAGAGAGAGAGAGAGAGAGAGAGAGAGATTGCAAGTGGCGATGATCAACAAGATCTCAGAGAGAGATTGCAAGTGGCGATGATCAACAAGATCTCAACTTTT
Source organism: Morus notabilis (assembly GCF_000414095.1). Classification (NCBI taxonomy): domain Eukaryota; kingdom Viridiplantae; phylum Streptophyta; class Magnoliopsida; order Rosales; family Moraceae; genus Morus; species Morus notabilis. The sequence goes on from NW_010387635.1 coordinate 55,409, forward strand.
TGCAAAAAGCACATAAAAATTTTATCAGTGATAGATAGGTGAAGGAATAAACGGGGATAGAACAAATATTCGTAGATTGTTGGAAAAAGTACCAATCAAGATAATCAACTAACATAATCAAGATTCAGAATAGTACCAATCCAGACAAAACCCTAGAATTCAACCATCTTCGGAGACAAATTTTGTCTTGTCTTTGTTAATAATAATAATAAAAAAAAACTTTATGTTTTACAAAAAAAAAATGCAGTTATTTATTTTTGAAATGAAAAATACTCAGAATAACACATCATTGAAAACCCATCAGATAATATATTGCAACATATATATTGCAATAGATCTATCAATAGATCTCAACCATCACATAATATATTTCTCAAATAAAAAGAAAACCCATCAGATAATATATAAAAACATGCAGAAAGGATGTAGATCTAAGAAGCATAACGAATGCTATAAGAATCGAAATATTCAAAAAAACTGAAATATTCATTGACTAACAAAAGTATCATCCATAAAAGAATGAAAAAGATTATTCAAAACAAACATGAAATTACTGATAAATATCCCATCAAAACAACATTTAAACCAAATAAAAGTACGAAACATGAAATAAAACTATCTAGAAATTAAAATGACTAAGATAAATTAGTGTACTACGTATAAAAACTCTTTGTGTTGCGCATCGCAAATGCGCATGGTAGCAATAGTACAAAAATTTACTTCATGAAACTTCTAAGCAATATCCTCGTCGTCCGACGGCGGTATCTTGTTAATGTCGAAATCAGCAGGTCTTCCATCCTTCTTGTTCTCCAGAGGCGGCGTATGGGCGGCACCATCGTCCACAGTGGGGCCGTGTGGTTCATTTAGATCAATGTTTAGTCCTCTTGTGGTCCCTCCTTGTGCCCCACCAGCCTCAGCATATGCCGCTAATTAACAAATAAACATACAATCCTTGTTTGTGTTAGTACTAATACAAAACACCAAAAAGAGATCCATATTACTATCAAAATGCAACAGCATCTGTATGTATTTTCTATAGTATGACACCTGGAAGTGGAGCCGACAGTGCTTGTTCTTGTTGCGGTTGCTCGACGGGCGGGGGAAAGCACCCGCGCCACTGGCGCTCAGGATGAGAGCGCATGTGGCCGAAGAGGGCCTTCCAGGAGTAAAAGTCCCTACGGCACACGCTACAAATCGGGCGAACCCCTGGAGGTGCCACGACATCGGACTTCCGTTTCAGTGGTATCCCACTAGTACTACTTCGGTTGTCAGAAATGGGCCTCACACTAGGAGCAGCCGCGGCACCTCCCCCAACTAGAACTCCTCCTCCTCCACTACTTCCTCCATCCATAAAAGTCACGGCAGGAGAGACACCAATGCTCCCCTTGGCCCCGTCACCACCAGGGGCTTGAATAGCCCTAAAATGGGGTGGAGGAGGCGGCATAGGGTTTTGCGAGCCTCCAACTTGGTCCTGATCACTGGAAAAAGGCTGAACCCTACACTGTTGTTCTCCGACTTCTTGCCTAGGGTTCGCCCTAGCAAGAAGCGGAGCAGACATTGCAACAACAGCATTAGGGTTCCCGACATCGCCTTCGTCCTGTTGAGTAGTTGGCTTCTTTTCGGCCTCGAATTTCTTGTCTGATTCATCCTTGTTATTGGTCATTTTTTAAAGAAAAATATGTCATTTATTTTCAGATATATTACAAGAATTTAAGAGGGTTCAAGCAAGTAGGGTTTTGTCCTTGGCTAAGGATTGTATATATAGTGAGCCTGATGAAATTAATTTATTAAAAAAATATACATTACATGAATGGTTAAAATATATATTATTCATTTCATTTGTTTTCTTTTTGAGGATTCATTGTATCCCTAAGAATGAAAAAGGCCGACCCTTCATCTGGAGAATCCCCAGAAATGGAAGTTTAAAGCCTTAAAAGTTATGTCTCTTCATTTGTATCCAATTGGGGGAATGTATTTGGCTCCACGTAGTGATTTGCCCTAACACTTCCTTTTTTTCCTCTCTCTATTTTTTTTTCTTTTCTTTTTTTTTTTCCTCTCTTTTATTTTGTTTTTTAGGATGATCACGTCCTTACGTTTCCTTTTTTTCTGTTTTATAGGGAACAGGTTTTTCCTCTTCGGGGGTATTTATAACAATTTCTATGAGAAAATCAAAAAATCAAAACAAGGAACAAATTTTGGATCATTTTATACTATCTTCCCTTCATATTAAGTTGGTTAGGATTAATTTCTAGTATAGCAATTCAGTTTGAAGTTGATGTATAGATTGGAATTAAAGTGGGCTTATATGATAATTTACTACGTCATACAGGTTGTTGTTTTTCTTTTTTTCTATTTTCTTTTCATTTCGTGGATTATTTTCTATACTGGGTGAGTATTAAGATATTATATATATCTTTCTATATATATAACAGCATTTAATAATATGGAAAGAAATCATCCATGTATATATATGCTAACAAAGCTTATCCCAAGGTTTTCCCTATACAGAAAAAAAAAAATTAACGTTTTTGTTATGGATAAAAAAAATCTTCCAGTTTTGTTATTACAAGATTTCCTATTAAATGACTCAAGCCAAGCAAGCTACAGCTATATATCACAGATTTTGAATTTCAAAAATATTAAAGAAATCTTGCTATTTAAGGAATATTATCCCGCCATAGATTTTGTAGATACATGTAATTCTGTCCACATCCATTTTCTTACAAGTTTCGAGTGTTTGTCTCTTCACTTATTTATTTCATTATATCTTGTAGACCACATTATATAACTAGTACAACAATTATAAGCAACAAGCTATAGCTAGACAACGTGAATAATCACGAGGAATTATTATAAAAACATGATTAGGCGAAAGTAACCATCTAGCTAGCAGTAAATTAATTAATGTACCCTATAACATGCTTTAATTTTTAGATAATTAATTAAAATGAAGATATATAATAGGCATCACCTTTTTATTGAAGTCATGCTAAGAAACCTTTTACAAAGTAATATTCATGTATATGACTAATACATAGTCTTTTAATTCCCACTAGGTGCTAACAGACCCAGATAAAAATTTAATTAGTGTGAAAATCACTACCCCTATCTCATGTGTTTAGCATCACATTCGATAATTTGGAATGGATTAAGGGTATCATTCGATATTATGTAGTAAAATGATTTGAATTAAATAATTTAAAAGTCATAACATACTGTAGGTTTCAAAAGAAAACAAATTACTCTAAGACTTAACGAAAAAACAAATTGAGTGTATAAGAAGTAGAATTAACCGATAAACTTGCTTGAATTGTTTTTGCTGACCAACATTTTACCTAGGAAAGTAATTTTGTCGGGAGAAAAGATTTGTACCTACGAAAGGCTTTTAAATTTCGTTGGTAGGAAAGATGGTTTTTAATGGATGTGAGTCTTCTGCGCCCATGCTTTTTTCTAAACCTGCACCTTCCTTTATTTAAAAAAAAAGGAAAAAAAAAAAAAAAAAAAAACTAGGTGCCGTCTTTTTTATTGCGTTTTTTTAAAGGTAATTTTTTTTTTTTTTATATTTCCCAAAGAATCTTTCGTCAGAAACAAATATTCAATGGTTGCCAATGGTTCATCAATCAAATCTCGGTGTAGGTGATGAGATAATCTCCTTGTTCATTTCACCAATTCTACTTTTCAATTTTAGGTTTTTACAGTTAAAAGCTCTCAGAAAATGTTATATCTAACTTTAAAAGCTCTAAAACAATGTCACATCTCAGCTCGAATTAAAAACTCGAATCCACGAAACGAATGAAGTCAATATTTACTAATACTATAAAGATTCCAAATAAAAATTAAGATTATTAGATACTAGGAGTACTATAGAAATACAAAAAGTATGTATATACTTTACGTTATTTAAGAAGAATCATCATTCAACTCCACCGTTATAGTATTTATTATTAGAATATTTTTATATGGACTTCTATAATCATAAGAATTCACTCTATTATGAACTAAAGCATGTTATAATGGACAACTTTATTGTTTTCACATTATTGATATTGATCATCTAAGATTATTATTCGTTTATATTGTAGTAATTTTCAACATTTATTTCTTCTTATATATTCCCGCCTTCTTTTTACCAATCGCTTCATTCATGAAAGTTCAAGTTATCAGCGCACTGATGATTGATGAGAATGTTCCATGTTATAGTATACAAGATTAATCAAGGCAAGAGGAAGTAATTTTGTCTGGGAAAAAAGATTTAGAAATTAAATTACATGAGATTCATAAGCTAAAATTTCACCTGGACCATCAATAGATTTAGCTAGTGCATTGATAACATGATATGAAGAGCCTCACTTATCGGTATCTGAGCAATTTATCTTGAAATGCTTTTAGATTTTGTCAATAGGAAATATGGTTTAATGGATGTGACCCTTTCGTATTTATGCCTTTTTGCTAAAATTGCACCTTTCTTTATAAAAAAGAACTTGGTGCCGTCTTTGATATTTCTCAAAGAATTTTTCATCAGGAAACAATTATTCAATGGTCGCCAATAGTTCATCAATCAAATCATCGTGTAAGTGAGAATATTTACGAATACTATAAAGATTCCAAATAAGAATTAAGATTTTTATATACCTAAGGGTATTTTAGAAATACAAAAAGCATAAACTCTGCGTTATTTAGGAATAATCGTCATTTAATCTCCATCTTTGAATATTTTTTCTTCTTCTTCTTATATATGTATATTTTTTTTACTAATTACTTCATTTATGAAAGTTCAAGTTAACAACCATGAAAATGTTCCATGCCATAACATACAAGAATTAGTTTTTGGTTGACGAATAAGTTTTCCCGAGGAAAGTAATTTTGTCGGGAGAAAAATTTTAGAAATTCAATTAAATGAGATTCAGAAACTAATTTTACCTAGACCATCAATAAGTTTAGCCTGCATTTATAACATGATTCAAAAAGCCTTATTTACCGGTATCTGAGGAACTCGTCTTGAAACCTTTTAAATTTCTTTAATGTAAGTTAGATATTTACGAACACGATTAAGATTCCAAATAAGAAATAAGATATGGTTATTATATACTTAAGGGTGTTCAGAAATAGAAATTATGTTACTTTGATATATTATTTAGAAAGAATTACTAGCTTCACTTACCGGTATCTGAGTAATTTGTCTTTGGAACATTCCTTAACTCTAGTTTGGATTTTTATGAAATTTTGTGGTAAGCTTTATGATTATATATTATGCATTTTATGATTTTCACATGACAATTAAGTGGATTTAAATGTTCTAAATTCACGCGTCACCTGACAAAATTATCGTCTGAGGGTAATTTTTTCCGAAAATATTAATTTAAGCAAAACTTAGCGAATTAAATTTCGAGTGGAATTTTTAATATTGGGTTCTTAATCAGAGTGTCGAAATTAGGCAATGAGGAAATTTTTTTATAAAAATTCTATTTCGGTGCCAAATGTGCAATTTTGACAGAAAACGGAACCAAAAGCGTAAGGTTTTTGAAAATATGGGGTGTAAGGCATAATTTTAAAAATGTGTGGGTCAAAATAGAAAAGAAGGTAGGATTTTCTAAAATTTTTTTATTAGTTGATTGGGAGTCACCACCCACAACACCCAATGGGATTTAACTTAGTTAAAAAAAAAAAGAAAAAAGAGAGGGAGAAAAGAGTATCGATTATTTCATACCCCATGTCTTTAGATAGTCTAAAATCTATTTTTCTTTCATCTTCCTCACTCTCTCATTTACCATTCCCATAACTCTCATGAGTCCATACAAGAAAACCACCTTCCACACCCCAAACCTCAATTTTCTTCAATATAGTGTTGGGTGTTGGTAAGTTTACTTTCTCAATCACTTTTCAAAAATGTTTTCCTTATGAGCAGTAACGAGTATGAACTTTTCTTATGTTTTATCATCAATATTTTATTTCAAATATATCCACTTATGACCAGTCATATCCTCATCTTCAAAGCTACAAGCTCGGTTGTTAGAAAACCGTATTTTTAGTTAATTTTTAAGGGTAAGACTCAAATATTTAGGATTTTTGTTCTTGTGGTTGAATGAGTTATTTTGATGGCTTTGGTTTGATATTCTTGTTGGTTGAACTCTTAAAAAGAATGTTGGTTTATGTGAATGAAGATTAGTTTTGAATATAAAAGTTGCATGCTATATGTTTTACAAAATGATCATGAATAAGTTTCTGTGACCAGCTGTGAAGTTTCAGTTTTTTTGGTTATTTTATACATTTTTTTTGTCACATTTGATATTTTTCTCTTAAAATAGACATCTTAATCTTTAATTGAATTTTTAAATCGCTCAAAAACAATTTTTCTAGAATTAATTATGATTTTTACAAGCTCATGTAAAAATATGTCAATTTCTTGACAGGAATTTTTAATATATATTACGGGCTATTTTTGATGAGCTTAATAAATCCTAAACCTAGCTTATAATAGCTCTAAAGAAAGCTCTATGAGTTTATTTTAATTTGACTGGTCTCGTAATTTTTTAATCTACCTATAATATATTATGAATATTTTTGTAAAAGCCGATGAATCTATTTTTTTACAAAAGATTGTTTGTGATTAACATTTGTGCTATTAAATATGGAGTTGATACTTTGATATTAAAGATTGGTTAAATATGTGGATTTTCTTATAGTTAAAGAACTAAGATTGCAGATATTTAAATATCTAAAAGTATGTATGAAATTTTATTATTATGTTTGATGACAAATGGTTTATTTCGATGATTGAAAGTTTAATAAAACTGACATTTGGTTGGTTTTGTTGAAAATCTGATTGTTCATGTTAGATTATATTTTTAACAATATCGAAGGATAACTAAAGCTCATGTTATGAGTTGGCGTTCATTCAATTTTCTTAAAGAAGTTATATCTATAAAAATTAAGGACTTTAAATTAAATATTTTGGTTTGATGACTTTTCTTCTAAGAAAATTATAGTTATATCATGAATTAAGCACTTGGTTTTTCTTTATTAAGTTATGGACAAGGTTATTAAATTCTAAAGAGTCTTCCTTAACCTCGAACCATGTTTTTCGAAACAATGAGTGAGAATGTAATTACGAGTCTCCGATTAAGATATGAAAGAGAAAACAATATGGTTTCCTATTCTTAGAAATCTGTTAGCAACTCTAGAGTTTTGTAATACTATTAAAAGAATTGGCAACTCTCTAATTAACGGGAAAATATTTGCTAAAATTAGGTGAGCGCCTAATCATTGTGCGTGAATCAAATGAAGCGTAAGGAGCTTACGTTTGGGATATATGAATGCTTAAGGTAAGTAGAGTATTCACCTACAGTACAAGTGATGCTTGAAATTTACTTGTGACCTATGTTTGTCATTGTTATGTATGGAAGTCGTGATTGTTTATGACAGTATGAAATGTTACTATAATTATGTCTTACGGACTATTTTTATTGTTTATCATGTCACTTATGAATTTTCATGATCAATGAGCATGATATTAGAAATATTCAAATTCTTTGATAATGTTTTATGCTCATTAAGCTATAACGAATATGTTGATAATGTCTTAATGAAAAATATCTGAGTAGATATGAGTATTAATAATGGAAGCATGTTTTATACTGACTACAAGAATACAAGTGATATGGTATCATAAAATGCTACTATGCTTAATATGATTATGTAAGTATCTAAGCAACATGCGTGATATATGAAGTAGCATGGCAAGATAGAACATGTAATACCGGTCCATTAGGAGACCTAATATGATAGTTATGATTTAATTAAGTCCGTTAGATGGACTTTATGCTATGTAGTCTTGGATTATAGATGGACGATTCTAGTGGTCATTGGATCTGTGATTTAGTCACGATGTCGAATTCCCTGAGCCTTGGCTGGGTAAGAATGGATAAAACCCCTTGAATACCCACGTTACGCTTATGTGAATGCCAATGGATTGCAACTTTGGTATGATAGGCAAGCCACATATAACTAGTGGTACACTCTTAGAAGCCGTGTTTGATTTATTAAATAGTACGTGAGATCCGTGTGTGCGATTCCTTAGACCCATTGGCCAAGAGTCTAGGATAGCCACATGATTGAGTATCAGCCAACATAAGGTAGTCCCACAGGCCCATTAGTACGTGCACGTTAGGATACTAGTCTATTGAGTATATGATAAGTTATGCACATTATTAGGACATAATAATATTCTGCTATGAGTTATTATAGAATGATTAGTTCACGATAGTGTATGATATGAGGTTATGTTATAAGTATGAGAGTATATACGACATGGTAAGACTATATCATGATAAGACTGTTGATTTAAAGTATGTATGTTCCTTAGTTAGATTTAATTATGATCATGTTAAATGGAAAGATGTGAGTAATATTGTGATTGTGTTGTTTTCTAATATCTTCTAATAAGAAGGCAAATATGAGTACGCTAGATTATTAGGAATAGTTATGTCTTTTAGATTTTAGCTACTATCAATGTGTTATTATTGTTTAAATCTTATGCACGATTATAGTTATGGGAATACATAATTGCTTGGTAATGCTTTGGTTATGATAAGAAATTGATTAAGATTTGTGATATGATATGATTATGATTGTAGTATGTTAAGATTATGATTTATGATGTCATATTATTATGATTATGGTACATAAAGATTATGATTTTCATACATTTGAATATGAGTTATGAAAGTCAAAGTAATAGTCAACTTATAACATGAATATTTAATATAATGATTTTATGGATATTGTAGTATAATACACTCTTCTATGAAATATGTTAGGAGTTAGTACGAAGTATATCATATTATGATTACTTATTGGTTGATAAAAATTATGAATTATAGGATTATGTATGTTGAGAAAAAAAAATCATGATAACTTGAATTAGGTATTCAAATTAATATCGCTTATGTCTATGTTTATGTTCATATCTCTTTTCTGCTAAGAAATTATTGTGTTGCATTTCATCCATATTTAGAGTAGTTAGTCTACTCGCTTACTGAGCTTTCTAGCTCACTAAGATTCAGTGATCAAGAAAGTGGATCGAAGTGAATGCGCACATGGGATAAGACTTATAGTGACCAAACTTTGATATTAGTTTTTGAGAATTGGCCTTATGGCTTTAATACGATTTCTGTAAAATTATGTTTTTAATTAAAAAAGCCCTTTCAAGCACCTTTCTCCTTTTAAGTTTTAGAATTTTCGTATTTTGATTAAGGATTTGTAAGCTTTTAAAAGTTTAAATATTATGTATTATTATGACTATGTTATATATATATATATATATATAAATATATATATATGTTTGTATAAAAAAAAAAAAGTGCAAACATAGTATGATATGTATGTATGTATGTTATGTTTTCCTATTATGGTCTATCTCCGGCCTAGCATAATAGGTGACTGACGGCGAGTCGTGATAGTCTTGATTAACGCTTTTGAATTTCGCCAGTAAGAAAGATTGTTTAATGGATGTTCTTTTATATATTTTTTATTGGATGTTCTTACATATTCTAACTAACTGATTTTATTTTCTTCTACCAAGCACCTCATTCGTGAAAAGTTCAATATATTTTAATTTACGAGAAATTAACTTTTTGCTAACCAAGTTTTCCTTGGGAAGTAATTCTGTCGGAAGCCAAGATTTGTAACCACAAAAGACTGTTAACTTCTGGTTGTACGAAAGATCGTATTTGGTGTTAGCAAAGATTAACTTTTACTAAGACGATTAAGATTCCGAATAAGAATTAAGATAATTGTAGACTTAAGGGTATATATTTTGAAAATAGAAAAAGTACTGGCTCTGCAATATTTACATTCCCATAACTGTCTACTTTTGTTTTTGTGTTTTTCCCATACATTTCATTCATTAAGAGTAAAGTTAACAACATATTGATGATTGATGAGAATGTTTTCCGTGAAAATGTAATATATTAATTCACAAGAAACTAGTTTTATGCCGACTAAGTTTTTCCCGAGAAAAGATTAATTTGCACTTCATGCATAAAAGAGTTATACGTAACCAACATATGATGATTGATAAGAATGTTTTCATATTACAATTTTCATTATTGTCAAAGTAAAACACGTTATATATAAATACTATTCTTCTCTAATTAACATAATTAATACAAGTAGAGCGATCAAAATTAAAATACAACATAATATTGTCTGTACAAAAATACTCCATGCTATGAGCAGAAAATGTTTGAGCAACTGCTTTTTTTATAAAAAAAAAAAAAATGATATCGTCTGCCAAAAACAGGTGACTTGCTTAAAGCTGATGATTTTACAAGTCACCATGTGCATGCAATTATGGTCAACGGCAGAGCCACGTTTATGTGAGTGCGAGGAATGCCCTAGCTACTCACATTTTAAAATTTTAGTTTAATTCTGTCCCCAATGTATATAT
>NW_010387635.1:66082-82328 GCF_000414095.1 Morus notabilis
ATATATATATATATTTGTAAAATTTAGTTTATTTGTGCCTCTTATAATTTCATATGAAGAATAATAACTGTGATCTCATTTAAAAATTACAATTTATAATTGTGTTCCACCATAGATTTTTAGAGGGTGTTTGGTATGAGTAGATTTGGTGTTTGATATGAGGATTCGTGTCATTATTCAAATTATAGTTCGTGACTTCCTTCAGTGTTTTCTTTCACACAAAAAACACGTAAATTGAGAATAATTCTGAATCATGATTCTGAATCCGTGAACTAAACAGTCAAAACTTCTCACATTTATGTTTTCTATTTCCACTTCTCCCATTTTCTTTTCTTTTCTTTTCTTTTTTCTGACCTTGCCATTTTTTCATATTCTTCTCTCATTTTCTCTTTGTTGGTAAGACCCGACCCCATTCATAAATGTCAAAACTTCTCGATTTACGAATTTACGGATTGATTCACAGATTCAGAATCATGATTGAGACTAAAGTCTTTAAAGCCAAATCACTAATTGTTTTAAAAAAAAATATTTTTCAAAATATCTGGGCCCTAGTACGTTAATAAACAAGTTATCACTTTTATTTACAACATTGAGACTAAGATGCATTCAATAACAAATTGGGTGCAACTAAAACTTTTAACTCTGTCGACTAAAAAAAAGTTAATTAATTAAAAAATAATAATTAATTAGTAACCTTACATCCTAGTAAAGCTAATCGATTGCCTCTTTATTGCTTAAAGAAAAATTACAAATATATTTCTTTTAGATATAATACAGGGTTATTTAAGGTTTAGTATGCTAGTTTGAACTATAAAATTTGAATTATGTGGATTAAACTGTAATCTGAGCTGACATTTAAATTTGCAGTTAAAGTGTTAATGTGAACAAAAAATAAAATCCACATTTTTATTTGTATACGTGTTGAGAACATTAATTTGAACTGAGAATAAGACATATAGATAGGTAATTATTAATTAATAAATTAATTTTTTTTGTATTGGGTACCATAGAATAGGTTTGGTTTGATGAAATTTAAAAGATAGGCAAATCAGAAAAATGCTAATTTGGGCCAGTTTCAAATCAGAATCACATATCAAATTGGTCACTCAAACTTATATTTCAAACCATAAGTGAAGTTCGAGCTGCCTGATCGAGACTTAACGACATGAAGAGGTTTTTTTACGTCTGTTTGGGCTGGCCCGACCCTGAAACCGACGGATTAACACTTATGATGTTAATGAGATATGATGTTACATATCACGAGATATGATGTCACTACAACAAAAAAGGCCATTTGCAACGACATTTTTTGCGACGACAATTGTCGTCGCAAATAATACAATATTTGTGACGACATGTCATCGCAATTACTCCCCGTTAAATAATAACTATGTCGTCGCTAATAACTTAAATGTCGCCGCAAATAATTTTGGAGCACAAATTTTAATGGTGCGGATTTTTACCGCCAAGGTAATCCATTTTTTGCGACGACAAGTCGTCGTAAATAATAATATATTTGTGACGACAAATGTCGTCGCAAATAATTTCATGTTATTTGCAATGACAGTTTCTCTTTGAAGTCGCAAATAATCTTTTTAAGATTTCACCAAAAACTAAATGCGGGAAAAATGATTATTTGCGATGACATTTTAAATTTATTTATGACGACAATGTCGTCGCAAATAAGTCTGATCTAATATACCATATCTTCTTCCTCTTCATTTTCCCCTAACGCTTTCTCTCTCTCTCTCTGCCTCTTCTTCCCTTCGCTACCGCCGCCGCCCGTCGCCACCGGCCCTCTTCTCTCTCTCTTCCCTTCTCTCTCTCTCTCTCTCTCTCTATCTTCCCTTCTCTCTTCTTCCCCTTGCCGGCCCGCCCCCGCCACTCCTCTCTCCTCTTCTCTCTCTCTCTTCCCTTCCCTTCTCTCCCTCTCTTCCCTTCTCTCCCCCTCTTCCCTTCTCTCTCTCTCTTCCCTTGCTCGCTGCCACCGCCGCCCCGCCGAATCACCCATCGCCGCCTCACCGTTCGACGTTTACCGGTATGTTTTACACACTCCGGTAACTTTTTTTTTTATTGTTTTTATGTGTTTTGTTGAGTTGTTTGTAAAGTGTTTGTAAAGTGTTTGTAAAAATGTCTAAATGAGGTTTCTGAACATTTACTATGAGACTGTGTAAATGTTAATTTATGACGTTAATTTAGAATTATTTTTGAGCTAGTGGTTAATTTATTAATTTACATAATTTGTTAACATAATTAGATTTAATGCCGAGGAATGAAATTTTTTTTGCGTATTTAAATATGTTACTCTAGATGTTAATAAAATGTTAATTTCAGTCACGTTAAATTATGTTCGATGTTTCAATTTGATGTAGGCGTTTAATTTTTCACCTTCGTCACTGTTTGCCCGGTTCCTCCGATGTAATCCCGCTATTTTCAGCCCCCGTTTAGTGGGTTTGAACTTTGTAAGTTTTTTATATTTATTGTACTTTTAGTTTAAAATTGTTGTAGTTTTTGGTTGTATGAATTCGGGATTATGATTTTGATATTTGAACTATGATTTTCTTATATTGTTAATATTTAGTATATGTTTGTGATTCTTGTTCTGGGTGGCACATCTTGCAGCTATGGTGTGCCGAAATCTTTTGAAGTTGTTTTTTTCTGCAAGTTTAGATTTTTGGATCATAAGAAAAATAAGCCGTTATGTTACCGAAATTTAGTTAGAAAACGAGAATTTTAATAAGTTCATTAACAAACTTTAATGAATAAAATTTAACAAACTTTAATTGATGGCTAAATTGCAGCCCAACATCCAATTACCTACGATTGATCGTCCATAACCAGTTGACCTAGACGCTCCTCTGCCTCATTCAGATGATGACGATCCTGATGATGATTTAGATGCTGGCGATGCTGCAAACTTAGACGATTAGTTCCGTTATATGTACTTTTTCATTTTTCACTTTATTTAGACTTTTATATTTTTTTGAACATTATATATGCACTTCATGTAGTATTCATAATATATTTTATAAATTTATTTAGATTTACTGTTTATAATATTAATTTATATTTCACTTTTAATGTATCTTAATAAATTCTATTCAATATGTAACATAATAATGTTTAATTAAAAATATTAAAAATCAAATAATTGCCATTTTTTAAAAAAATATAAAAAAATTAATTTTGGTTTTTTGCGACGACTTTTTAGACTTGTCGTCGCAAAAAAATAAGATTATTTTGCGACGACAATTTGAAATGTCGTCGCAAAAAATGGATCATATCACAAGAAATTGCAATGACGTATTAGTGATGATTGTTGTCGCAAATACATTTGCGACGACACTATGTCGTCGCAAAAAACATTTTTGCGACGAATTATTTACGCCGATAAATTTGCGACGACGCGTCGTCGCAAAAATCCTTATTTGCGACGACATTTGGGTTTTTGCGACGACTTTTTGTCGTCGCAAAAACTCCTTTTTCTTGTAGTGTGTTAACGAGATATGTTATGCTAAAAAATTTAAAAGGACTTTAGGCCAATTTGAGAATGCTTTTGGGCCTAAATTATTGGCCAGTTCAAAAATACTTTTGGACCTAAATCAACCCAGTCTGGGTGCTAAAAACAATTGGGTCAGACCAGAACCCGACCAATAACAAAGCCCGACCAATCTAACAACTCTCAAATTTAGGATCACGTTCTAATTTTTTCACCGCAAGTGATCTAAAATAAGGAGGAAAATAAGCAAAAGTGAAAGATAATTTAGAAATTAAAATTGGAGAGAACCTTAACAAATTTTATATCGTTTTCTATTAATTGCAATTTTCTTAGTTTTTTCTTTTCCCCTTTTTCTCTATATAATATTTTGACATTTTTTATTAGTGTGTATTTAATTTAAGGATTCGTGTCATGATTCGAATTATAATTTGTGACTCGTTACAATATTTTTTCTTATAAAAAATACAAAAAATTGAGAGTAATTATAAATCATAATTCTAAATGCATCCACCAAACGTTCTCCGGTCAAAATTAATCTTCTTCGGGTCCACCACATTTGGCGACGGTGCAGATGAGGCCAACGCGGCCACAATCCCATCCTATTTTTATGACAAAGTCCGGGTCCCTCATCAGCCATTTAAAAATGGGCCCACTTTGTCAACGGTGGAAAAGCAACTGTCGCAAGAACTTCGTATTTTTGTCGTTTTTTTTTTTGGGTGCTAAGGATGTAATATCTGTGTCGTTTGTGTTACTATGTTCACTCATTTAGATAGAGAAAAATAAGAAGACGAAGAAGAACATGCGCGAGAAACATAAATAAATAAATTAAAATAAAATCATTCATGGGCCGATGATCCCCAAGATCTCATCCTCCTCCTCTCGCCGCCTCCTCTTTTCTCTTCAACGGGTTAGTTTCTTTTTCCTTTTTTATTAAAAAGAGAATTTTCGCGTTGTTTTCTTTGAGCCATTTTCTCGAACAGTTTGTGTGCTTGGGTTTGCTAACTCCGACCCCTTTTTGTTAGTGTTAAATTTTTCTTTTCATTGACGCATTTTCTCAAACAGTTTGTGATCATTGTTTCCTAATTTTTTATTTTGTTGCAGAGATTCTGCCATGCATTGGCTGAAGAAGCTGGAGGAATGCCACCCAAAATGAGCTCACTTTTTGGAGCTCGCAAAGGTGAATCTATATATATATATACACACACACACACACACACACACACATATATATATATATACAAACACACATATATATTGTTATAGTTATTATATATAGTTTTGTTCAATTATATTTGCTAAAGTAAATTCTTTTTTGCTTTTTTAGCTAACACGGTGTACATGAAAAAATGGAAGATTGTGGATTCGAGAGCTCTTGGGATAGACCGCAGCGTGGTACCGTCATCATCATTGACTGTCTTGAAAATTCTGCGGAATCATGGTACAATTTTATCAATCTTTTGACTTTAATTAAGTGATATTTCCTCTAATTTCATGATAATTATGTTGTTAATCTATCTTACATCACAACGTCACAGAATCTGACTCGTAATCCTTATATCCATATGTTATGTGATAAAAGTTTAGGATTTTGTTTCTTAACGACCAACCTAGGAGCTTGGAAAATCCTAAGTTTAACTTGTCAAGCTTGACAGTTAATTTATTAGGACTCACTGTGTAAGGGACCTGGTTAGTTTTCACAGCCAAACACACACACACAGAGGCACAGCGTGGAAGATAAGAGAAATCAGGGAAGCTTTTATTGAATTCAACAGCCAACTACGATTACAGAAGACAAACGACACGATAGACCCGGAGATTTCGAGTACTCCGGAACTCTCAGCCACCGTCATTCAGTACAACAACCAAAGAAAACTCGACCCCTGCCCTAATCCCTTCTAGCCCCCCAAATACCCTGATTCCAGCCTTTGCCACGTCACTACCTAGCCACTTTCTAAAATTACTCCTTGACCCCCAACTTTAGTCTTTTTGTCGCTCCTAGCCCTCCTAGTGTAAACGTTTTTCAATACCGGTCTGACAATACCCCCCCTTCAAGATCAACCTTGTCCCCAAGGTTGAAGTCGGGAAATTGGTGATGAATTGAGTCGAGTGGCTCCCAAGTCGCCTCCCCCTCCGGCAGCCCCTCCCATTGAATGAGGAGGTCCAAGTTAGAAGGGCCTCCAGCATGAGAATAACGGGCTCGCAACACGGCTGCCGGTCGAACCAAGAGCTCGAGCTCCTCTGAAAAGCTGTGGCGGCAGGGGCTGACTTGCTGGGGTGTCGCCTCGAAAGGCCTTGAGCTGTGAAACGTGGAAGACCGGGTGGATGTGTGCGTCTTCCGGAAGTAGGAGTCGGTACGCCACGGTACCAATCCTCTCAGCAATCTCGAATGGACCATAGTAACGAGGAGCCAACTTCTTATTACGCTTCTTGGCCAAGGACTTCAGTCGGTACGGACGCAGCTTGAGGAGTACCCAATCCCCAGCCGCAAAACTGACTTCTCGCCGCCGCTGGTCTGCAAAATGCTTCATGCGTTGCTGCGCATTCACCAATTGTTCCTTGAGCTCTTCTAGCATATCGTTACGTAGCTACATTTGCTTGGTCACCTCCTCATCCATTGAAGGAGTGTCCTGGAATCGGTACAAAACAGGTGGATGCCGGCCATACACTATGTAGAAGGGTGTATGATTCGTCGAAGCATTGTAGGTTGTGTTGAACCAGTACTCAACCCAAGGAAGAAACTTCAGCCACGACCGCAGCTTAGCCCCAGTGAAGCACCGTAAATAAGTCTCCAAACAGTGGTTGACCCGCTCGGTTTGGCCATCGGACTCGGGATGATAGGCTGAGCTTGTGCGCAACTGAGTTCCTTGAAGTTTGAAGAGCTTTCTCCAAAAAGAACTCGTAAAGATAGGATCATGGTCGCTCACAATCGAACGAGGAACCCCGTGGAGCCGAATGATCTCACGTACGAACAGCTCCGCCACAGACTTCGCCGTGAACGGATGAGCAAGGGGGCAGAAATGTGCAAACTTGGATAACCGATCCACCACCACTAGGATTGTGTCCCGTCCCTCCGATTTAGGGAGACCGCCTATGAAATCCATGGAAATGTCCTCCCAAATCCGGTTAAGAATTGGAAGGGGTTGCAACAGCCCCGCTGGCAACATAGCCTCGCTTTTGGCGGTTTGACAAACTGTGCACCGAGCCACATAATCTCTTATTTCCTCTTTCATGCCTGGCCAAAACACATTGCTTGACACCCGCTTATACGTGCGGAAGAAGCCCGAATGGCCACCCACTACCGAGTCGTGGAGCTCGTGCAACAACCGGGGTATCCATGGGGAGGAATGCGGTAAGACCACCCGTCCTTTATAGAGTAACAACCCTTCCTTCTCACTGTATCCATCCCGAACTTGCTCCCCAGCCAATAGTTTTGCGAGCAACCCCGAACATTGGCCATCCCCCCGCTGTCCCCTCCTAATGTCCTCCATATCCAACCGCTGGGGAATGGACATGACAGTCAAAGTCATTGGCTGCTCATCATCCCTCCTAGACAATGCATCCGCCACTCTATTAGCGGCTCCCGGTTTGAATTGCACCTCAAAATCATACCCCAGAAGCTTGGTAACCCAACGCAGCTGCTCCGGTGGAAGCACTCGCTGATCCAATAAGTACCGCAAACTTTGTTGGTCGGAGCGGACCACAAAGCGTCGCCCCAACAAGTAGTGACGCCACTTTTGTATGGCAAATGCCACTGCCATCAACTCCCTCTTATAAACCGACTTTAGCCTACTTGGCTCCGAAAGTGCTTTGCTAAAATAAGCAATGGGCCGGCCCTCCTGCATAAGGACAGCCCCCGATGCGTCGGTCTCGATCACAAATGTCTTGTTGAAGTCCAGCATAGCCAACACTGGTAATGTGGTCATGGCCCTCTTAAGGGCCGCAAAGTGCCTGCCGCCTCTTCCTCCCAGCCGAACCCCCCTCGTTTGAGCAAATTGGTCAAGGGTCGTGCAATCTCACCGTAACCCCGCACAAACCGGACCCCCGCACATCTCGAATACACTTAGGGGTCGGCCAAGAGTTAATGGCGGCCACCTTGGAAGGGTCAGGCGCAACCCCCTCGCCCAAAATGATGTGGCCGAGATACTCCAAGCTATGGCGGCCAAAAGCACATTTCTTCAAGTTAGCAAATAGCTTCTCCCCCTGTAACATCTCTAGTACCTTTCCCAAATGGCCCCGATGCTCTTCCATAGTCCGGCTATATACTAGAATGTCATCAAAGAACACCAAGACAAATCGGCGTAGGAATGGGCGGAAGATCGAGTTCATAAGGGCTTGAAACGTCGCCGGTGCATTGGTAAGGCCGAAAGGCATCACGAAAAACTTATAGTGGCCTCCGTGCGTCCGAAAGGCGGTTTTCTCTACGTCATTCTCATGCACCCGTATTTGGTGGTATCCTGCTCTCAAATCCAACTTCGAAAACACCTTCGCTCCGTGGAGCTCATCTAGTAGCTCATCGATGACTGGGATCGGAAATTTATCCGGTACCGTCAATTGGTTCAGAGCTCGGTAATCGACACAGAAGCGTCAACTCCCATCCTTCTTCTTTACTAAGATTACCGGACTAGAGAATGGGCTGCTACTAGGTCGAATGACCCCGGAGGAAATCATGTCGGCCACCAACCTCTCAATCTCACCCTTTTGGAAGTGCGGATAGCGGTAAGGTCGAATGTTAGGAGGGTCGACCCCATCCTTCAATACAATCCGGTGGTCATGTGCCCGTTTCGGGGGCAACCCTATAATTTCCTCAAAAACAACCCTGAAACCCTCTATCACCTCCCGCAACTCCCCCGGTATGATTACCGAGTGCTTATCATCCTCCCGCCCTACCACCTCACAGAGTTCCCCCACTTGTGTGCCCCCAACCGTTCGGGTTATCGAATGAAAGCTCACGGGTGTACAACATAAAGCGGTGTCCCCACTCCAACTCACCCAATCGTCCCCCACCTTGAATTTCATGGTGAACCGAGACCAATCCGCCCGCACTTCTCCCAAGGTCCGCAACCATGTGACTCCCAAAACAATGTCCGTGCTTCCTAAATCAAATAGGAAGAAATCTTCCACCACCGTGAACCCTTGTACGGACAACTCCAGGCCTCCACATACTCCCTGTTGCTTGAAACACATGCCGTTGCCGACTTGCACCCCGCATTTGGTCGACAAGTTACAGGGTAACTTTAGTTCTTTCACAATCGCCTCCGACACAAAACTATGAGACGCCCCACTGTCAATCAACACCACCACCCCTCGGGAGCCAATTGTGCCCCTAACTTTTATAGTTTTTACTGAATTAAATCCCATCACAGAGTTAAGGGAAAGGTCTACCTTCTCCCGCTTGTTCAGGGATCGGAGTTCCCCTCCTCCTTCGGGTCGCTTTCCCCATCCGACGCGTCCTTGATGGCCAGCAATAATTGAAGTTGTTGCTTGCTCTTACACCGATGCCCGGGGCTGTATTTCTCATCACACTTGAAGCACAGTCCTCTTGCCCTCCGTTGCTGCACTTCTTCCTCCGACAAACTGCTATAACCCCTCGCTCCTCCTCCCGGATTATGGGTAGCGGACGTTGCAGCCCGTCCACGACCGATCTCCCCGAAGGAGGCTCCCCAAAAATGGCCCGTGGCCACTAGGGGTCTCACTAAACGAATATGACCATCCCAAACCCCCAACGCGACTGCTCTTCCACCTTCCCATTTTTTCCACCGCCTCATTCCGATCTTCAATCTGCTGGGCCATCTCCATAACCTCTTGGAGAGCCGTCGGCTTATGCATTTAACCTCGGCACACACATCCTCCCTAAGACCATTCAAAAAACCACCCATGTAAAAAGCTCTCGGCGATCCCCGCACCGGCGAAGACAGCAGTTCAAATCGGTCTAGGTAGTCCGCCACTGACCCCGCCTGTCTCAACGCCATAAGCCTCTCCATCGGATCCCCCTCCTTTGTTCTACTAAACCTCTTCAAAATCACTGCCTTCAAGTCCCACCATTCTCCGAACGGATCCTGAGAATCCGTCCATCTGAACCAGTTCAATGCTCGCCCTTCCATACACATGGAAGCCACTGCCACCTTATCCCGTTCCCGCACGTCATACACGTCAAAATATTGCTCAGCCCGGAATAGCCACCCATAAGGGTCCTCGCCGGAAAAACTCAGCATCTCCACTCTCCTTCCTCGTATTTCCCCTCTACCCCAACCTTCCGACGTCTCAAGCCACTGTCCCTGCTCCCAATCCCACGGTTGTCTGCCCTTGGCCCGCCTAGGTTCATCCTCATTCTCCTCCCAAACCTCCCCAACTCGGCGGCCAGGAACCCCGCCCACTCTGCTGCCATTTCCCCATACCCTAGGGTCGAGGTGATTACCCCGCCGTGCCCCCATAGGTTCCCGTTCGAGACTGGGTTCCCGGATGAGGCGACCACCCCTTTCTCTCGGAGGCTCCCTGACTGGGTCGGCTTGGCGCTCCCACCCCAGATCCGGTGGCCAAACAGGACCACGCCTCCCTCCCCTCTCGTCCAGGCCACGTCCAACCACCTCCGCCGCCTCGCGTGGCCGTCGTGTGACCTCCGGCCCTCCATCCCGTGGCGGCGCGACCTCGTCTGCGACTGGGTCAACGACAATCGGACCTCCCCGACGCAGATCGCCCGGATTCGGGCCATTTCGGCCACGCGGGACCACTTCCCCTTGCTCCGGCGCGTTCTCTGACTGAGCTGGCCGTCGACCCATGAGATCTTCCAGCGGGCGCAGTACCTCGTGGACCCCGCCGATCCGGTTTCTCATCTCCTCCCTCAACCCACCGATTTCTTCCCGAATCTATGGAATTTGCTTGGCCGTCAGGGACTGCACCACTTCCTGCACCGCTGTCAGCCCCTTCTCTGCCGCGACCAGCCTCTCCGGATCTGCCGGTTTAGGCGCCATGGACCGTAATGCTCTGATACCAGTTTGTAAGGGACCTGGTTAGTTTTCGCAGCCAAACACACACACACAGAGGCACAGCGTGGAAGATGAGAGAAATCAGGGAAGCTTTTATTGAATTCAACAGCCAACTACGATTACAGAAGACAAACGACACGATAGACCCAGAGATTTCGAGTACTCCGGAACTCCCAGCCACCGACGGTGGATTCAGTACAACGACAACCAAAGAAAACTCGACCCCTGCCCTAATCCCTTCCAGCCCCCGAAATACCCTGATTCCAGTCTTTGCCACGTCACTGCCTAGCCACTTTCTAAAATTACTCATTGACCCCCAACTTTAGTCTTTTTGTCGCTCCTATCCCTCCTAGTGTAAACGTTTTTCAATACCGGTCTGGCACACTGCCTTTCTGATTATTTGACCTAGTTTGTGTGTTAATGCTGTTCTGTGTTCGGTTTCTGTATGATTCGCTTTTTATTGTGAGAAGTTGAGCTTTCATGTGTTTGTTCATAAGGAATGAACAAACACATGAAAGAAAGAGAGAGAGACTGTGTTTTCTTGAATGATGAGGTACTCAGAGAAGTCCATTCTTGTAGTGTTATTGTACATTCGTGACTAACTAAATGGAGTTCCTAAGTTTTGCAGTGTTAATCAGAGAGAGAGAGAGTCTATTTTCTTGAATGATGAGGTAATCAGAGAAGTCCATTGTTGAAGTGTTTTGTACATTCGTGACTGATTAAATGGAGTTCCTGAGAGAGAGTGTATTTTCTTGAATGATGAGGTACTCAGAGAAGTCCATTCTTGTAGTGTTTTGTACATTCGTGACTGATTAAATGGAGTTCCTGAGAGAGAGTGTATTTTCTTGAATGATGAGGTACTCAGAGAAGTCCATTCTTGTAGTGTTTTGTACATTCGTGACTGATTAAATGGAGTTCCTAAGTTTTGCAGTGTTAATCACGAATCACCAACTAACTTATTACTGCTCATTAGAAAATTCTAATGGAGTTCCTATGATATAGAAGAATTCTGGAATTGGGACTCTTAACTATCTTAACACGAAATAAACAATGCAGGTTTTGATGCCTACTTAGTGGGTGGATGCGTGAGAGATTTGCTTCTTAACAAGATTCCTAAAGACTTTGATGTTATCACCACTGCTAATCTTGACCAGGTAATTTTTTTCACTGCTTTAAGATTTTTTTTTTCTTTTTTCGGTTGCAGTAAATGCATCGTGTTACAAGGTTCAAAGTTTTAACTCATTGCTGTCATCTTATCAGATCAAGAAGCAATTCCGTAGAGCAATTATCGTTGGACAACGATTCCCGATATGTAGAGTCCATATTCAAGGTTCTGTCACCGAGGTTTGTTACTGTATTTCTTAATACTTCTTTGCACTTTTGCACCTTTTGCAGTTTGCAGTGCACTTTGCATAATTTCTAACATGTTACCCACTCCTCCAATGTATGAGATAGGTGTCTAGTTTCGACACAGTGGCTAAACAGGATGGGGAAAAAGAAAAACTTGATTTCTCCGAAGCACCACAAGGCTGTGGAAAAAGAGACTTTATGCTCTGGAGAAACTCCTCGCAGCGAGACTTCACAATTAATAGGTACCTTTTGCAGAACATGGCTGAGAATATAAGAAACTCTCCTTTTTAGCGGAACCTGTTACTTTATTTACATTGCCGTCTAACTAGATTAATTTTCTGTAAAATTGTTGAAACAGTTTATTCTTTGACCCTTACTCAAACAAAATATATGATTATGCCAATGGAATGTCAGACTTGAGGTCCTTAGAAGTGAGTTTTCTTGTCCTGTTTTATTGTTTCTGCACATTCCCCCTATAATTCTCACCTTCTATTTTGCTACATAAGTCTTATCTTCTCCTTTGGCTTATAAGTTTAACCTTCTAGTTCATGTTTGAAGTTTACTAATATTTTTTCATTGTTGGGTAAAAATTGAACTTAGCTACGAACATTAATCCCCGCAAAAGTGTCATTTGAAGAGGATTGTGGTAGGTTTTCTCCACCCCTTACATATTAGTGAATTTTTTGGCACCATAATTTTTTGAGCCAAGTGCTGAATTTTGTTTCATAACAACTAAACTGGACAATTCTGTGGTGAAACTGCAGCAAGAATCTTGCGTGGCTTAAGAATTGCTGCACGTCTAGGCTTGTCATTTTCAAAGGACACTGAAACTGCAATTTATGATCTTTCTTCGTCCATTCTGAAGTTGGCCAGGGTATCCAAAGAAGCTAGAGTGAAATGATATCTAGCTTTAATGTTTAAGATTCTTTTTTTAACGTCATTGGTCTTGAAATAATATTCGTTCTTCATTCAGGCCAGAATAATGATGGAGTTGAACTATATGCTCTCATACGGAGCTGCTAAGCCTTCACTTTGTCTGCTTCAGAAATTCAATCTCCTGAAAATTGTACTTCCCATCCATGTATGTCTGTGCGTGTGTTTTGTTTTGTTGTTTTTTTTTTTCCTAATTTTTTTGGAGTCCCAGTATTAGAGGACAGGCTTTTACTTATTATTTAAGCTTGTAGCTGGGCCCTATTTGGATTGCAGGCAGCATATCTTGAGCAACAGGCTAGCAAGAAATCTGATGAGAATTCTTTAATGTTGATGGTAAGTACAACTACTGAAATATTATTTAGAGAAGTTGTGGAAATGCTCAGGAAACTGAGATTCCCCAAACAGAGAAAAGTAATATTTTTAAAAGGGCAATCATTTAACTATTTATTTCTTTTCTGTACTTCATAAGACCTTAAAATGACTCACTATTTGAAATACTCTTGAGTTATATCTAAGAAGTAGTAATAACGCAATAATCCTTGGTTTTCTAGATTCCAAGGTTTGGGATTATCTTTAATATAGAAATGATGTTTCAATGTGTTTGTAAGTGGCATTATATACTTACGGATTGAAGGAGTGGCTGTTAGAAGTCTAGTACAGCTTTTTCTTTAGCAGGACTTGTAATGTGATATTCTGTTCCATTTGCTGTTATGCTGGTTGCATACGTACCATGTCAGAATCTGGTTTCTTTCATTTTAAGGCAGGTCAATTAACATGCTATTTAAGTGCTCTCATAAGGCTCTGTTTTTTTCCCTTTTTTTTCCCCCTAACAGGAACTATTCTTCAATTTGGATAAAGTAGTTAGCTGTGATCGTCCATCTGACTGCAGATTGTGGTAAGAATAACTTTTTTTTTTTTTTAACCTTCGCCAAATTGTTATGTCGAAATTAAGCACCTCTGTCTCATAGATGTATCGTGGGTAATTTTGTTTCAGAGCATGTAGTTTGATTCTTGTCAAATTCTTTTGATTTTTCAGTTGTTGACCCAGCTTTGTACAATGGAATAGATTTGAGGACTAGTTAAAAAGTGTAGTTGTTTTGATGTTTATCATTGTACCTAATAAAAAATGACTCCACAATGTAGCTGCAACTTAAGAGCCACTAAATCATATCCAATCGGATTGCAAAATTGTCTGTATAAACCATATTTCTAAGTCTAGTGTAAATGAGAAAGGGAATGGTTGGATGTTAATCTTTTTTCTTTCTAAATGAGAAACAATATCGGTATTATTATATCTGCGCATTCTCTATGTTATGTAATTCCACAATCAAGGTTGTCTGGTGTGTCGATGCTGATTATTTTTTGTCTAATTGGCAGGGTTGGATTGTTGGCATTTCACCTTGCATTAGTCAATAACCCTCAAGATCCTTTTGTTGTTTTGGCTTTTGCGTCTATCTTCTATCATGGAGATTGGAAAGAAGGTATTAGATTTGCAAAAGAAAATGCTGAAGTCAAAGTTAATTTTGCACCTGAGCTCTCGAGATCCTTCACATTCAAATCCGACAAACAACTTGTTGAAGAAGTTTCTCAATTAGCTTCTTTTGTGCAAGATTCTATAGATGTTTTAACCGATACTGAGAGTCTTTTTGAATCAATGTCCAGTTACCCAACTTCCCCATGCTCTGGTTTGGTTAGTATATGTTATCGATTTATTATTTCAACCTGCATAGTTTGTACAGTATTTTTGCCTAATTAAATATGTGCCTGTGGTGTAATTAATGCCATAATATTTCAGGTATTTGTATCAAAGAAGGTAGGGCAAGATGTTGCGGTACTTTTCGAATTGCTGGTGAATCATATTGGATGTTATGAGAAGCGAA
The DNA here is from genome assembly GCF_000414095.1 of Morus notabilis. NCBI lineage: Eukaryota > Viridiplantae > Streptophyta > Magnoliopsida > Rosales > Moraceae > Morus > Morus notabilis. The sequence continues at coordinate 80,728 of NW_010387635.1, forward strand.
GGGAGAATTTTGATGTTGATTACCACTTGCTTGGAAAGGGTTATTTGTGGGAGACAAGATTTGTTCTCGGCAAAGTTATTCTTGAGACCATGGGCTGTGCAACTTCCCAAAGAAAGGAAGAGGCTGTCAAGGAGAAGAGCTACCACGAGACCATGGATGAAAATTGCAACACAGAACTTTCTTGTCTGGTGAAGAAGGAACTGCTTGTCAAGGACGGAAAACCGAGCATTTTAGTAGATGCTTCTGAAGTAAAACAAGAGTTGGCCAAGAAGCGCAAGTTGAATGTTGATAACTGTATCCTTTCCGAGTGGGAGACAACTCTAGGGAAGGAATGGATGACCGGGAGAGAGATGTGCGAGGAGACAGGTAAGAAGCAACAAAAGGTCGATGGAACAAATCAATTATACAGGGGTGAGTTGATTTCGGTGCCAGGAAACTTGTTGGAGAAGACATGTCAAGTACCAGATGACGAGCTAATTGTAATTGAGAAAAAGAAAGAGGACGCAAAGACAAAGAAGCGCAAGAGTGAGGATGAGAGGCCTTTGGTGGTGGTAGAGAGGCAGCACTTACTTGAAGAAGATGAGGGGGTAAATGAGAAAAAGAAAGGGGAAGTTAAGAAGAAGAAGAAGAAGCACAAGGATAGTGAGCCGGTGGTAGAGAAGCACCATATTCTACGAGATGAAGAGGTATTCGAGAAAAAGAAAGAGGATGGTAAGAAGACGAAGTGCAAGAGTAAGGATCAGAGACCTTTGACGCTCAAAGAGAAGCACCATATTCTACAAGATGAAGAGGTAATCGAGAAAAAGAAAGAGAATGGTAAGAAGAAGCAGAAGCTCAAGATTAAGGATCGGAGACCTTTGGCGCTTGAAGAGAAGCACCGTATTCTACAAGATGAAGAGGTAATTGAGAAAAAGAAAGAGGATGTAGAGAAGAAGAAGCGCAAGAGTAGGGAAGATCAGGGGTCTTCATCGAAGCACCATAAACTACAAGATGTTAGGGTCATTGAGAAAAAGGAAGGGGATGTTCATGTTATGAAGAAGTGCAAGAGTAAGGAGGAGAGGCCTGCGAAGGTCGTGGAAGTAGAAAAGACTTGCCATACAGTAGAAGAACATAAGGTAGCACAAGAGCGGGAGGCGGTCCGAGTAATGTCACAGGGCAAGCGCAAAAAAGTAGTGGTAAAAGAAAACGGTAGTAGTAGTCGTACATTGCTTTCTGATCTATTTAGGTGAAGTTATTTAATTCCAGTTTACTAAGCTCAGAGGGCAGGGCAATCCTGTTTTGAAATAGCATTACCATAGAACTGACTACTGAGAAATGATAGGTATGCGATACATCGGTGAACCGGACTTCCCTCTCGTCTTCCTTCTATTTTGGTTAAGATGGCTAAATTATCTTTCTTGTCTATGCTTGGTATTTTCATTAGATTATGAGTGTAACAATAATATGTTCCTCTTGAATTTAATTTTCAGAGCTTTTTGGTAGTCATAGCTCATAGGTAGTAGCATTTTTGGAGAAGCATCTAGAGTTATATGTAGGTGCTGTTGTATTCTTAGTAGAAGAAACACGGGCAAAAAAAAAAAAAAAAAAAAAAAAAAAAATTG
>NW_010387635.1:82403-97137 GCF_000414095.1 Morus notabilis
TTTTAGAAGAAAAAACACGGGAAAAAAAAAAAAAAAAAAAAACAGATAATTGTGTGTTTTTAATACAAGAGAAACATATTATGGTCCATCTCTCTCTCTCTCCCTCTCTTTCTCTCTTTCTTAATTTTGAATTGCATCTTTGATAATATAAAAGAAAAAAGGAATGTGGTGAACTCTTGGGATACCGGCTCAAAGGAAAAGGGAATATTTACCATTTTATACTCTGTTTTAGATTTATTCAAAAATTATAGTTTTGATTTTTGATTTTAACCTTCAAATTAGATTTAATACATAAATTTATATCTTTTTACGGTCAACGTGTGATTTTAATCTTGAAAATACTTAAAATACTCTGGAATAAAAATGGTAAATGAAAAAAAATTATTAAAAAAATTAAACTTACAATTTTGACCTTAAAATATGCAAAATACTCTTGAAAAATATTTTTTTTGTGTTTTTTATTCTTATTTTTGTAATATTAGAAAGTTTTTTAGTTTTTTTTTCTTTTCTAACAATAGTTTAGTAGGTTAAAAATTAATTAATGACTGAGATAAGATAATAGATATATATATTAAATGCAATTTAAAGTTATATATCTAATGAGGTAAAAAATTGAAAATATAATATATGGTATAAAAATATAAATATCTCAATTAAAATTTGAGGAAAAAGGCGAATAGAGTTTACCCGTTGTTTTATTTTTGGGCTCACTCTCTCTTCTTTTCTCTCACTTTCTGACAGTGGAATGAATCATAACAAGAAAACCAAATCAAGCAAATGACGTGTGATATTTAGCAAAAAGGTGGAAGAAAAAGTGTGATACATGTGATCCGCCTAATACATCCAAATTTCTTCTTATGATTAGTTTTTTTTCCCTTATTCTTAAATACTTCTTTTCTTATTCTTTGTTTGCTCTTGTACATCGCAGTTATTAACTTCCCTATTATCTTTATTTATTTTTTTATTTTTACTTCTTTTATCATGATCCAATAAATATAGTTCGATATAAAGTTATCTTGCGAACCATTGAAAAGAAAATGAAATATTTCTTCTACAACAAAAAAAGAAATCAAAAAAATCGATCACGTGACAATATTATTCTAATAAATACAAACATGAAAAATTGTTTTCCGCGTCTTATTAAATTAGATTGAAATGAATTTGCATAGGTCAAATCAAACATTATAAACTTACCACAAAAAATGTAAATAATATAAACAACACTTTTTTTATTTTTTAATTACCTTGGTTTGTATTGGGCATCTGTAGAACACTACTAGATACATTCCTCTCATGACTCATATACATATAAACGTATCTAATTCTTCTCTTTTTAAATATGCATTCCTATTATGTCACATAAGGATAAGAGCATTTATTTATTTTTTCTATTACATTACATAAGAGTATCTTTTTTCCCCCCTCTCTATATATATTTCTATTATGTTGGTTAAGAATATCTATTTTCTTTTTGCCCCTATAGTTACATAAGAATATCTATATAGATTCACTTTTATTATGTTACATGAAAATACAAATTCTTCTCCCCTATAGATACATTCCTATCATGTTACATGAGAGTATCTATTCCCCCCTAAATATACATTCCTATATATTCCATAGGAATATCTATTTTTTCTCCCCTGAGAATACATACCTATTATGTCATATAAGATTTTTTATTTATAGAATTTTTCATGCAAGATAAAAGTATCTATTTTTTCCCCTGAAGGTAGTAGTAAGATTCATTCTTACTATGTCACATATAAGTAAATAATATATATATAGATATATATATACACACCCAATTTTAAGAAATAAAAGAGTAATCTAATTTATTTATGGGGATTATTAACTTTTTATTTTAAAAGTGAGAGCGGACCAGAAAACAAAGTGCAAATGGGGTGGAGCGCGTCCAAGAGGACGAGATGGAGTAAAAAGCAAGCCCCAACCAACTGGAAAAGAAATCCGACAAAACCAATCATTGGTCCCATAAATTAACCTACTATTAAATCATAAAAGAAAAAAGAAAAATATTTATGGACAATTTATTTTGAAATCAGATGCGGCAGGCCACATGCCAAGTCCAAGTGACCGTTATTAGGACAAAGTAAAAATGGCATATGGCTAAAAAAAACAAAAAAAAACAAAAAAAGTCATCATCCAACGGTCATATTTCACTAGCCGTTACGTTTGAAAAAAGGCCAACAAATACCCTCTCACTATTTGTTTTCTGAGCTTCTTAGATCAGAAGAAGAAGAAGAAGAAGAAGAGCTTCCTTTATTTCTACTCTCTCCTTAAATTTTTCTTTCTACTCCAGATGAATTAAGGCTCTTCTTGTTCTTCATCGTCACATTCAAATACCCACTTCGGGTTTAGTTCAAAGAGAGGAAAAAAATGGTTCTTTCTGACCAGAACAGCCAGAATCTGATCAGATCCACAAGCTTTCAAGGTGGGTTCCGCCGTTTGATTTGATCAAACTTTGATTTTAACTTAAAACATGAAGTGAAAATGGTGTGTGAAGTCTTATAATATTCTGACTTGGGTTTTTTTTTTTTTTTTTGGTGAAAAAATTGTGTAGAACATGTGAAGTTTGGGCAGGAGATTAGGCAAAACAGGAGGGCATTAGCGGCCATTAATCAGAGTTTAGTGGGAGGTCAACCATACCCTTGTGTTGTTAACAAGAGAGCCTTCTCTGAGTAATTTTTTTTAATAAATTTTTCTCATTTTCTTTTCTCCTGTATTTTTATTTTCTGGTTTTGTTTCTTAATTTTTTAGTATTATCTCTTTCTGAAATTGGGGGTTTTTTTTTTCTTTGTTTTTGAATTTTGCTTGCTTCTTCAGAAATCAGGAAATTAGTGAAAAGAAGCAGGCAGGTCCAGCTCATAGACCAATTACCAGGTTAGATTTTTCACCCAATTCTTTTATTTTTTTTTCCTCTATTGTTTGTTTGCCAATCTAAACTTTTATAGGACATTTAGTTTATGGGTTTAGAATCATGATTGACTCTGATTTTTGAAATTTAAATTTTTTATAAGAGAAAAATACTGTAGAGAATCAAAAACTATGATTCAGAATCAAGAACGAACCCTTAAAACAAACATCCCACGAATATAAGAGACTTGACTTGATATCAACATTGATCATACTTACTCATTTCAAGAACATGAAAGCACTGAAATTCATGTTTAATGGTTCTCACCTTCCTTTTGTCTGTTGTTTGTCTGCCAAAACATTAAAAGAGGAAGAAATCAAAATTTCAAAACGTGAATCAAACTTAGATGTAAAATTCAGGTTAATTTGAAATTTTGCGTCTATCTTTTTAATAGGAGGTTTGCTGCACAAATTTCAAGCACAAAACAATCTTGCCTTGAGGTGACTATTTCTCTCTCTCTCTCTCTCTGTCTCTCTCTCTCTCTCTCTCTAGCGCTCTCTAAAATTGCTTCGTGATTGGCATATAAAGACATATGCAAATGTTAGTGACTAATGGTGAAAGTCCACCCAGGAAACAAAAAAGAAGACAACTAATTCATCATCAGTCTCAAACCCAAATGTATTTGGTGAGAGCATTTTCATAGATGAGGAATGCAAGTCCCCTCAAGATCAGCCAGTTCCCATGTTCTTGGAACAACCAGAAGAAACCCATCATATGGTTGGTATCTCTTAATTTCTTAAGACTTAGATTTACTAGACTGGATTTTGTTGTTGGGAAATCCCATTTAAGTGACATTCTCATATCTGTTTAGGAGGAGGTTGAAATGGAGGATATAGCTCTAGAAGAGCCCATTGCGGATATTGATAGCTGCGACACAAAGAACCCGCTTGCCGTTGTTGATTATGTTGAGGATCTTTATGCTTTCTATAGGAAAATGGAGGTAAATCCCATGGTTCAAATAAGTCCTTTGTTCTATTCCTATTAATTGTACAAGGAGTTGAAATTTATTAGCTCAAATTGGTATTTTGCTTAAAAGAAAGTCTTTTTTTAAGGGGTTCGGGATTTGAACTCTAGACCTTGGAATATTATTAAGTTTGTTGCGATATTTTACTGCTACACTAAGCATAAAAGGATGTCTTTCACTATGGCTTCATTTGAAATAAATCATTTGTCCTTTTTTTTTTCTTTTGAATGGTTAGGGATTTCGAACTCTAGACCTTAGAACATTAGCATAAAAGAATGCTTGATTTGACAAAATCTTTTTTCCTATGCAGGGGCCAAGCTGTGTTTCACCCAATTACATGGCACAACAATATGACATTAATGAGAAGATGAGGGCTATATTAATTGACTGGCTTATTGAGGTATACTAATTTTCCTAAAATGGTAATTGGGTTAAAATAAATTCGACATCGAAAAATGCCTGTGACGCGGAGTACACAGACTGTTCTTTTTAATCCGCTTTTCTTCAATCAAAACAGGTGCATGACAAGTTTGCGCTCATGAAAGAAACATTGTTTCTGACTGTTAATCTGATAGATAGATTTTTATCTAAGCAAACAGTAGTAAGAAAGAAACTTCAGTTGGTTGGACTTGTTTCCATGCTTTTGGCATGCAAATACGAGGAAGTTTCTGTTCCTGTTGTAGGTGATTTGATTGTCATATCAGACAAGGCTTACACAAGGGAACAAGTTCTTGAAATGGTAAATTTCTTCTTCTGTTTTGCTTCTTATTATCCTAGTTGGGCACATAAATTAATTGATTAGCAAAGTTAAAATTTACACATTAATTTGACTTTCATTTCTGCAAAACTAAATCCTACAGGAGAATTTGATGCTCAACACATTGCAGTTCAACATGTCAGTTCCAACACCTTATGTCTTTATGAGAAGGTTCCTCAAGGCTGCTCAATCTGACAAAAAGGTCAGTTTTTCAACATCTTATAAAATTAGTTACATTTCAATTGAAGTGGAAGTAGTCGACTAGACATCTTTCAGTAACTTCAAATAAACATCTATTATCAATAATATTTGTTCATTTTGACTATATGATTATAGTAACATCTTGCTATAATAACCTATGATCTCAAAACAGCTTGAAGTACTATCCTTCTTCTTGATCGAGCTTTCGCTGGTGGAGCATGAGATGCTCAAGTTTCTGCCATCTTTGTTGGCTGCCGCAGCAATCTACACCGCTCAATGTACTCTTTACGGGTTAAAGCAGTGGAGTAGGACCTGTGAATGGCACACAAACTACTCAGAAGACCAGCTCCTGTGAGTATATTCATTCTTCTCATCATCCAATTTTACTAAAAACAATTTTACCAATGAAACGCAGTAAGCTCATGAAATCATAAGAACTTTGTAGTGATGATGCGTGTTTCCGTTGTGCGAATCATTCGCAGAGAATGCTCGAGATTGATGGTGGGGTTCCATCAGAAGGCAGCAACAGGAAGACTAACAGGAGTACATAGGAAGTATTCAACATCTAAGTTTGCATACACTTCAAAATGTGAACCGGCAAACTTTCTATTGCAGACTCAGCTATAGCTATAGCAGCAGCCCATGTATAGCTATATATAGTAGCTACACACTAACAATAACCAACCAACCAACCAACCGTGATAACTGTTTGATTCTGATTGTGATGATCTGGGTTGGTGGGGATTGGAATTTAAATATGCACATAATAATTCAGCAACTTGGGGGAAATTAAATTGGTATATTATTATTCTATCGAGATATTTCTATTCTAATGTACCCGGTTGTTAATTGCTCTACAGCCATATTATATTGTATTTTTGTTCTATGTTCCAATTGATCATAATACTCATTGTTTGTAGTTTTATTGTTCACTTTGGACAATAATGTGACAATTATACACACCACAAGACGGTTTTTTGTTTTATGTTTTGGCAGACTTTTATTATTAGAGACGCCTTCTCCTTCTTTGTTTCATCTAGTTTGCACTTGCTTACACATAACTGGCACTTGCTTACACAATTGGCACTTGATTACACATAACTTTTCTTTTTTCATTTTCGAGTATTAAGGCAACACAACATAAAATATTGAAGAAAATATTGAAAATTCTGAGCTACGAAAAAAAAAGTATATATATCTTGATCTTGATCTTCATGTCTTTATAATTAGTAAACTTTTTTTTCCTCTTTTTGTCTTTTTTTGTTTTTTACTCAACTACATTTGTTTGCTTTTCATCGTCCTCCACAAGTAGCCAACATAAAACTTTAAGATTGATAATTTTACCCGTTAACTCATTTATTTCATGGGCACCGTCTTAAACAAGACAAAGAAAAACTTATTTAAATGGATGCAAGCGATAAACAACATTTTTTTTCCTTTTTGTCATTTTTTTTACTCGGCTATATTTATTGCTTTTTACTGTCTTTGTATTCATACTTAACTAACATCTATAACTTTGGGATGACCATTTTATCCTTTAACTCATTTACTTGCAGGGACTCGCCTTAAACGAGATAACAAAATTTTAACTCGTTGTGGGACACATACAAGAACGAGTTTAGAAATCCTCGACCTTATTCCCTGTTTTTCTGCCCCATTTAATTATATCATATTGTTAAACTATAAATATTTTATATAATATATTATAATATATATGTTAATTTATCAAACAATCCCAAAAGCTTAAGTTATTAGGAGGTGGGCTAACAATAGTGTTATACTTTAATACTCTCCTTCACGTGTGGACTGGATAATAGTCAATCGTGTAAATAAATTAATAAGCCCAACACGTGAATATATTTAAGTCTAAGATATATTAAAAACTCAACATATGATGACAATTTAAATGAGAATAAAGAGTGCAATTACAAGAGTTTAAACTCATAATCTCCTTCTCTGATACTATGAAATCAGAATGAATTTCTGTATTTTTTGAAAAAAAAAAATGTGTACAATCTGTTAGCCCTATTTATCGTACAAGGGAAAAACAAAAAAAGAAACTAATCTCCTAAATTGAGAGCTAATTAAGGACTGTGAATCAGCCAGCTCATCTATAACAATCATCACCTAATTTACAATAAATCACTATAATTTATGCCACTAATTACACTAGGTCAGCCGTGACTCCATCAATATATTATATATTATAATATATAATTTTAAATATGATATATTACATAATATAAATGACAATTCAAAACTATTTCTTCATGTTCTGTATCCTTGTGTTGATTACTTAATTAATATTTATCTGACTACGAAATACTAATTATGTAAATGGCCTTATGAAAATTTATTTTAAAAATTATATAAACTATGTAGATGTAAGAAACAGAGTCGTGTGTGATTTATTTTTAAATTTGTTATTATGTATTTATTATTTAATTAATCGCTTATATTTAATCACTTCAACTAAAATAAACTTAAAAAAAAAAATGAATGGACATAAATGCAAGTGCTTTACAAGTGCAATTTTTGCTAGTACACTAATGAAATGGAGCGCAAAAAAATGCAAGCGCGTTAAACGACGTCGTTCAAACAAAACAATAAAGTTATTTGCCCTGAAAAGTCAACGTTTCACCAACCAAACCAACCGCATCGAAAACAGACAACTTGGAATATTTGATTTTTTTCCCTTTTTGAAAATGGAATATCTGATTTTTTTTTTCTTTCTTTTTCTTCATTTTCGTATGTCCAAGTAGATTCAGATCTTTTGTCACCAGACCCTTTTTTTATTTTATTTATTTATTAAACAAGCCAAATCGTCTAAAACTTGATCAGATACACAACGTAGAATCATATTAGTTCCAATGAAATTAAAAGATGAATGAAAAGCCAAAGCTGTAGGGGATCGAATAGCACTTCCAGCTAGTAGAGGTGGACAATAACCTGAGAATATCGCCAATGATTAATCCTTGTTCCGCGAGCGAGGATCCGCAATTAACCACCTGAGCACCCGTTGCATCAACTTCAAACTCATTAATATGTACACAACATTGTTGGGCGAATAACAATCCTTCACGCTTAGCAACACATTCCCGCTAGGAAAACTGAGAAAGAGCCTGGAAACTTCTTTGCCATACATGCCAAAACAATCCTCGAATTGCTGTGCGATCCGCAGCTGCAATGTTGCTCCGCTTGGTGGCGCATTTTGAAGAGTATCAATATGTTCTTGTAACTGCTTCACTCTTCTAGGCATGTACCTAAATCGGCATGGGTTCCACCCCTTGAGATCCCTTGCACACCGCTGCAGATAATGATTAAATTTTGCCCCCTCCTCGTACATATGCTCCTTCCCACGCGCTTTATATTCATTTGTCATCCACATTGGTTCAAACAAGAACCGTTTACGTTTTCTTAGATCCTCAACGGCCACCGCGCTGCGGATCGCACACCAATTCCAACCATAGTGTGCTGTATAGTCGGAACCATAAAAACCAAGATGCTTGATGCTATAGTTTGGGAACATTTGAATCCAGCTCTCACTATAACAGCCGATCCAAACGTTTCCGAACGTTGTCACCGTCGTCTTAGCCATTGTCCCACGTGAGCTTTGGTCCCTTAAAGCGCAAATCAATTAGATTACACGGATCCACCACTTCCCGAAAGTGATTCATACTAGCATATCTCCTATCACTTCTACCTTCTCTTTCTGTCATGAAAAAAACTTCGCTGAAATCGCCTGCTACAATCCATGGAAGATCAAATAAATCTTTTAATCGCGACGAAAGAGTCCATGAATGGTGTCTCTCACTATGTAACACCCACTTTTCTAACTGACAAAATTCCTAAAAATAGACGTTAGGAATTAACTTGAATATTGTAATGGTGTTATATTTAGTGAATTCTAACATCATATTGAATTTAATTCCGCAAGTGATCGCGACGAGGACTCGAGGTGCTAAGAACAAGTTCATGCCATTATATGAAAATTTTATGTGATTTCATATTTATTCTTATGATTTAATGAATTTGTATAATGTTATGATTTGATAATATGTTTCTTTTTATATGACATATGTACATGATTTATTTTGTGTGTTACTTTGTGGTTTATATGATATGTGATATAGTATTTTAATAGGAGTTAAGAAAGTAAATAAATATAAATTTATACAGTTTGATGTGCCATTGATTATACCCACAAATATCACCATTAGTCCTATATTATACTAGGAACAAATCACAATTACTACCTATGCTCTGGCCAAATTACAATAGGAAGTCTATCCTCATAAAGATACAGTGGAAAAAAAAAGGGTCAGGTTCACGACTATACGTTCTCTTGCCTATTATATACCTTAGTTATGCACATAGTCAAAGGAAGGGGCGAGTAATCATCGTGCAATATGTTCTAGGATTCATTTTTTCAATGACAGCCGTAGTCCCCAATGCACGCCTGTAATATTCAAGAAGATTCTAAAAATAGTTTGGAATTATTGCTCATGATTTTCTTACGTGTTAACAAAAAAAAAATCGATATATTTGTAGAACCCTCATTCTATATCCTCTCAGTTGCCTTGACATATTTTCTTCTCTCTCTCCCTTCCTCTTTTCTCACGTTCCTGAAAATCACAAGAGAACCTCCATAATCAGCCATCAAGCTCATCTCTTAATCTTTCTTTTGAATTCTCCTAGCAATCAAGATAAAGGAAATCATTAAGGTATGATTCCTCTTATTATTTATTCTTATGGTTTTGAATTCTTTAAGGGTACGGAATTTGATTGTCAATAATGGCTTTTGTTTGAGAAGGAGGAGAGGTATGAGATGATGTTTGAATGAGGCTATACCACTGCTATGTTACTTATGGTATTACGTATATGGGTGGATGGGTGACTGTGTTTGTTTTCTTTTTAATAATTTTCATACCGCTATATTCTTATTTATTTAATTAATCATTTTCAAGTTATCGATTTTATTTAGAGGAATCATATATAGACTTGTATATATATTGTGTCAGATGCTCGGATATCTTATTTCATTGGCCTTATTGCACCCTAGTTTAAGAAGTCAAAAATTTTGGACGTGTCTAGGAGTGATTACATGCATACTTCTATGTTTCTGTGTAATAGAAATATGTCATAAGGTTGAATAATAGATGGAGTGTTGTTTATACATGTTGAGGATGATGGTTTTGTATTTTATAGAATTTTTAGTGAATTTTCGTCCTAGTTTGAGTGCTGGAATTTCTCCAGGTTTCATGTCTGATTTTAAAATAGGGTTTCAGGAAGCAAACGAACTCCGTTTTTAACAAATTAGATACCGTTGGAAAGCTCTAGATGTCTAATTTAATATGAAATTAGTTTCAGGTCATTTGGAGTTATATGTGAACTGTTATGAGTTTTTAAAGGAGTAAAGGTTAGGCTGCCAGTTTTTGTTAAGTTTTGTGATTTTGTGTAATCAGTGGGTTTTTATATCTTGATATTAATGAATAGTGAGAATTGTATATTAAACATTGTTTTAACGTGATCAATATATTTGATTAGTTGTTAAGACTTTTTAGTAATCTTATTTATGATTTATAGCATGAACGGTTCTAGAGGCGAGCACCCGAGGACCTCATTCGTCGCGTCACGGTTGCAAAATTTAAAAAGATTAAGTAAGGCGCTCAAGTAAGTACACTCTCACCTGCAACATGAATTGAAGAATTGAGAAGTATATGATTTTGATGTTTATGATGATGTTATGACATTTTTAATAATCCTCTTATGATGACGTTTTAAAAAAAATGTATATATGTATTTTTATGTTTTTAAATGGCGTTGTACACCCTTGATGTGACCGGTGAGCAGTCTTATTGCCACGGTTGGTATGAGATTTGCTACCCCATGCTTTCCGTGGCTAGCGCGCTATGATGGTACAACGTCGGGCCCAATATATGATGGATTTTAAAGTTTAAACATGTTCAAAAATAATTATTCTCATGATGATGTTTATTGTTGATGAATAAAAATGTTCATTTAAATTTGTGAGAATTAAGTGTCTTACTAAACCCTTGCTTATATAAGTTATTTCATGTTGCAGACAATCTAAAGGGTAAGATGTAGCCATGGAGAATATTGGAGCGGATACGAGCTATGCGTGATAGGAAAACAGGAAAAACGATCATGGGATGAAAGTGCTTAATGTTAAACAAAGTTTTTACTTTTTACTTTTATTGTTTTGAAACTTTGGTTTATGGTGATTTTGATTTGAAGAATATTTTAGACTTTATAGATTTTAATAACTAAGTTGAACCGAAGGTTATTTTATTTTTCTTTGAGAAAGTTCAAAAATTTTAAAGATAATATGTTTAAAAAAAATCTAGACTTTTCTTTAAATTATTCAAAATAAAGTGTTTCAAATTTAATAATTTTTCACATTTTTTAAGAAGTAAATGTTTAAAAATTAAGATAATTATGACGGTTGGTGAGAGGTTTTGACACACTATGAGTTGGGTTTCCGTAGAAACGGGTAAAGCGCCACCATCCTTCACTAGTAAACTGTACAAAAGCATCACCGTGAAAGCAAGAGTAATTCTGGACTTGCACCTCAATATCTTCATTCCACATCAACATAATTGGCATAAAAAGCCGCTATAAAATCCCAACCTTCTTTTAACCGACTCTGCCACCTCGGCATACAATCTAGTTTCCATGAGAAAAACTAGACTAGAGGAAGTATCTCAGATTAAGAGGACGTTTAATTGGAGGATTTAAATTATGTGATTTGAATTATTTTTAATTTATGTGAATTTTTTATGAGAAAAAATACTGTAATAAACCATGAATCATGATTCAAATCAAGAAACAAATTCAGTTACCAATCATCCTCTAAGTTTCAAAATTTGTCGAATGCCAGGGGATTCACCAACCCCTGAAGATTCCAAACAGTGGCACTCATGGCGTCAAAACAAAAACAAATAAATTTTATTAGCAAATTGCCAAATTATATCAAAATTCCAACAATCTAACTCGAGAAAAGAAAAAAAAAACAAAATAGATAACATCAAAAAAACAGTCTCCATTCAAGAAAAAACGTCAAAAAACAATGTGAATTAAACAATAACGTTAATATTAAAAATCTAACCTTAATATTCCACATCAATAACTTTTTTTACCCACTCATGTAAAATAAAATAAAATAAAATGAATAAAAATAAAAATAAAAACTTTATTTCAGTTTTATATACAGATAAAGCCTCTAATTGACACCAAATTAAAATTGTACATATATATTTTTTTTTTAAATATGTATATTTTTTATAATATATATATAATATAAGAAGACATTTATAATTTATTTATATATTTAAATATATATATATATATATATATATATATGTATATGCGTGTGTGTGTGGAACTAGATTCAGATCTTTGCCACCAAACACAAACAGCTTCCTTTCTTACACTCTTCTCTCTGTTGGCCGCCATCATGTCCATGGCAATGTCATCAACCTCCTCTCCCCACTCTCTCCTTCTCCAAAACCGCCGCCTCTCCGCCGCCAAACCCTTCTTCAATACCGCCGTCTCCCTCCCCAACCGCCGGATCTCCACCTCCATCACCTGCGTAGCCCAAACCCAAACTCCCTCTCCGGCCCAAACCCAAACCCAGTCCCAAGATCGGGTCTTCAACTTCGCCGCCGGCCCCGCCACCCTGCCGGAGCGGGTCCTCCTGAAGGCCCAATCGGAGCTCTACAACTGGCGCGGATCCGGCATGAGCGTGATGGAGATGAGCCACAGAGGGAAGGACTTCCTCTCCATAATCAACAAGGCCGAATCCGACCTCCGATCTCTCCTCGGAATCCCCGATGACTACGCCGTCCTCTTCCTCCAGGGCGGCGCCACCACCCAGTTCGCCGCCATTCCCTTGAACCTCTGCACTCCCGACGATTCCATCGATTTCGTCGTCACCGGATCTTGGGGAGACAAGGCTTTCAAGGAGGCCAAGAAGTTCTGCAAACCCAATCTCATCTGGTCTGGCAAATCCGATAACTACACCAACATTCCGGCGTTCGACGATCTGGATCAGACCTCCAACGCCAGGTGTTTGCTCAAATGCGTCAATGAAACTTTTTTTTTTTTTTTCAAGCTCTTATTGTTTCATGTTTTTGCGTAGATTTCAAATTTAAGAAAAAATAACCAAAGTTTACATTTTGTTTTTGTTAAAACCAAAAATATTTGTCCTGTCCTAAGTTAGAGTTTGGTTCTCCTTTTCATTATAATTTTGCTGCTCTAAAAGTTCTAAAAAGTTTTTATTTTTTTAATTTATTGCTTAAGTTCACATAAATCGAATTGAAATGACTAAAGACAAAAAAAAAAAAAAAAAAAAAAAAAAAAAAAAAAAAAAAAAAAGAAGAAGAAAAAGAGAGTTAAAAAAGAAGAAAGTAACATAAGATTTTTAATGTTTAATAGTGTACTATTAGTTTAATTTAAGATTTAAGTTTAACTCATGCCTCGGAAAAAAACTATACATCTGGTAGGTATTTGCATATATGTGCCAACGAGACCATCCATGGCGTCGAGTTCAAGACCTTCCCCACACCCAGAAATGGCCTCCTCGCCGCCGACATGTCGTCGAATTTCTGCTCCAAACCCGTCAACGTGACTAAATTCGGTGTCATCTACGCTGGAGCGCAGAAGAATGTAGGGCCGTCCGGGGTTACCATCGTGATCATAAGGAAGGATCTGATTGGCAACGCGCAGGAGAAGACGCCGGTGATGCTCGACTACAAGATCCACTCCGACAACAACTCGCTCTACAACACGCCACCATGTTATGGGATCTACATTTGCGGTTTGGTGTTTGAGGACTTGTTGGAGCAGGGGGGTTTGGAAGAGGTGGAGAGGAAGAACAAGCACAAGGCCAATTTGCTCTACAATGCCATTGATGAGAGCAAGGGGTTCTACCGGTGCCCTGTTGAGAAGTCGGTGAGGTCGTTGATGAACGTGCCGTTCACGCTGGAGAAGTCGGAGTTGGAGGCGGAGTTTGTGAAGGAGGCTGCAAAGGAGAAGATGTTGCAGCTCAAGGGACACAGGTCAGTGGGAGGCATGAGAGCCTCTATATACAATGCCATGCCTTTGGCTGGAGTTGAAAAGTTGGTTGCTTTCATGAAGGATTTCCAAGCAAGGCATGCTTGAAGTTGAAATTCAGTAATTATCTACTATTTTTTTTTTTTTTGCTTGGTTTGCTCCTTTTTTGGGATTTTTTTTTTGGCTCTTTTTTTGAGGTTGTACTTGTTTGTCAATTGTTAGTGAGCAATAATCAAGAAGTTTAGTTCCTAGTATTTTAGTGATGGAGGGTTCAGCGAGACCCTCAATACTGCAATTGTTTGGCTCATTCCACAAAAAGGAAGGAAGGAATCATTATCAGCTTTGCAAAAACAAAATTCTTTCTGCATAAAAAGTTTTGCTCAGTATTTCACAAAATTATATATAGAGCTGTACTAACTTTGAATGGATTATGAATTTTGTTTTTTTGGTTGATTCTGTGTTAACAATTAGACGTCCTAATTCTACAGAGCAATAAAATTGTGGAAAAATTAATCAAGTAAAAGTTGTCACACCAAATCTATAGATCTCGTATCAATTTGAGAAAAATCGCATATTTTTCAGGTCTCTGTTTTTTTTATTTACTTTTCTAATTAATCTCTCCGCGGAGTCTTCTGTATAATATAATAAATAAATCACCAGAGCAATTAATTTTTTGCTGATCCATCAGGGCAATTAATGATATGGCTGATTACTTTATGAAAAGGAAAGAGGAATCACCTATTATTTGGTTGATGTCTTTTTAGTTGTTGTGATATATATATATATATATATATATATATTT
>NW_010387635.1:97217-157640 GCF_000414095.1 Morus notabilis
ATTTAAATTTTTATATATTTTTTTTTTTTTTTTTTTTTTTTTTTTCTAAATATAATGCAATGTCAAAAGTTAACACAAATGCACTTGGTTTGGAAATGAACACTACATGCGACTCGTCCAAAAAAGAAAAAGAAAAGTTGTGGGCGGAAAAATATCTGTTAATCTCACTCCTAATTGTTTTACGGAACTTTATTCGGTACCCTGACATATTAATATGTTATATTTTTCTAACAATCATATTTTTTAACTTTGGTTAATTAAATCTGTATAAAATAAAATAAAATGTGCATATTTAATAGTAAAAAAAATTTAGAAGATGTTTAGTTCATGAATTAGAATCATGATATTAAAATTATTTTTAATTTACGTGTATTTTTTATGAGAAAATATTATAACGAATTATGAATCATGATTTAAATTATGGTATAAATCTCCTTACTAAACATCTCCTTAATCTATTAATACATCAAATATACTAAAAAATCTCTTTTATTTTATTTTATTTTAAGTGAAAATATATGAGCAATGCTGCAATGAGTCCAAGAAGGCACTACCAATTTCAATGAAAACGATAAATTTATTAAAAAAGACTTGATTTTATTGCCATCGGCCACCAAACTCCACACCAAGATCTAGCAATTGACGTGATTGACCAATGCTCTTAGCATCCACGTCACTCAAAAGTTAAATCAGGACAAAACCCAAAAATAAATAAATAATAATAATAATAATAATAATAAAAAGAATCCACAATATATGCAGACACACAAACACAGAATTCACACCAAACCACATTTAGATTACACCATTGGTATTAGCCCTCCGGATCGCCTTTCTTGCTAAGTTGGTCTTAGTTCAAATACTAGAGTCTCCCAAAATACTACTATTCAAAATCATGCATTTTGACCTGCACTCTTATAATAATTGTCAAAAATCAAAGAATCAGCTTTATGACACTTCTTCTGGATAACATACCGAGTACTGCCAAAATGTTCTTGGCTGCCGTATACAAATTCTCTTTCGAAATGGTTCTTACAATTTCATGCGGTTTCACAAAAACAATGGTATAATAATATACTACAAAAGAATTCAAGTTACTTGGACCCACACGTCCGCTTTGAAAGTGGTAACCGAGCAGTTAACTTTGCTGCTGCACCTGCATCTAGATTGCTGCTGCACCTGCATCTAGATTGCTGCAGCAACAGGCAGTTCTGAAGCAACAGGGATCCAGCTCTGCTGCAGCAGGATTGCAGTAAAAGACAGTTCTTGAATCTTGAGCAACCAAAGAATCTTCTGCATCTTTTCTGCAACTATGTGAACGAGAATCTTGAGAAAAGAGAGTGAGAAGATCCCAAGGCGTCACTGGACGGGCTGGGAACAGCCTCTGCAGAAGTTCGATACGCTTGTTGACACTTCTGTATCTGCGTTGGCAAATGAACACTGTGATTAGCTTGACATAGGTGATAATCTATACGTTAAAACCAGGGGAAGCTTGGATCCTTCCAGAATGATCTGATTCTTAACGCTATTAGTTTTGTACGATGCAAATAAAACATAGAAGATTGACCTCCAAGCATGAACTGCATGCTCGTTCCATCATAATGCAGAACAGAATGATTACTGCAGCTAAAATAAGACATGCATATGCACAGGCGAAAAAAGAATTGCAGGGTTTAAGAATGTCACGTTCTTATGGCTTTTATACACTTGTAGAAAAGTCCCTCAGAATTTTTCTTCCACAATAAACAACATATTGTACCAGCAGATTTTTAAGATAAACCTTTCTGATCCCCGCATACTAGACGTGCATTGAAACTTTCATGCAAAAAACAATTGCATATTATAAGCAGTTACAGAAAGACCAAGTATTAGGATAGTAGATTTCACCTCTTCGGGACTAAATTGAAGAAGCATTCCAATCACAGGTAGTAGAGCTTCCACTTCACCTGTGTTCAGATAACAGCAAATATAAGTGTTTTTCATATCGCTAATGTCTCAATAGTTGAACACGAGAAGGAATTTTCATACAGATACCTGTTTCAAGAAGCTTTAAGATGACATTTTTCAAATATGTCATATCTACTCCTTCCCTCTTCTGTGTCCTGTCCATGTTGCGAAGCTCTTCCTTCAACATGGCTTCCTATAGTCATATGTTTGAAATAAATAAATAAATAAATAAAGACCAAGCAACATGGGCAAGCACCAAATAAATAAATAAAAGACATCTGCAGAAGTACAGGCTTAATATTACCTGTTGGCTGTGGAGGCGATTCTCACGTTCCAGCTCTTCAATTTCTTCCTGATATATTCATTAAAAAAAATTTGCTGAACTGAAACAAAACATCAGAAGTGGACAGCAGAAAGCTAATTGGTCTAGATTGGGGAACATACTTGAAGTGCTAGAATGTGTCGTTGTGACTGTGCAAGCTCCTCCTCTCTCTGGGCTTGTTGCCTTGCCAAAAGCTGAAATTTGTCGTATGAGTCAGCAAAAATATTTTAAGATTTAATTTATAAATGATGTGAAGATAACAAAATATCCTGGAAACAGGTACTGGGTCTTTAAAAGTCTCCTAAAATATCTCCAAGATGAAAGCGTAAACCATGTTGGACATAACTTGTGTTCAGATATGACAGAAACTCGTAGTCGTCCCCATTTCAATTGAATCCCTATCAGCTAATATTTTTCTAAATTCGATACAACAATAGTTTAAGAGAAATTAGCATACCAGAATCTGTTGTTCTGCAGCAGAGGTGCTCAAACCAGATGTATCCGGTTTCTGCGAGCCTAATCATACCAGTTTAATACAATATACATGTTAGAATCCAAAGTACCCCTACTTCTCAATATATGCTACTATTGTCTTAGACTAAGAAATGGAAAAGATGAAATGGCACTGAGACTGTCCTCATACCTGTGTTGTAATTGTCATTCTGATCAGCCTGAGATTGTTTTGTAAGGCCAAATGAAACAAATATTAGTCAGAAAATAAATAAATAAATAAATAAAGACCGAGTGAAAGATTCGGGATAATGCATAAAGGTTAGATGCACCGAGATCTAAAAAGTGAAAGACACCTACTTTTGGTCTTGATTCCAAAGATCGTTGAAGATTCTTATTATCGTCTAGAAGTCTAGAGATTTCATTGTCCTTTTCCCCAATCATCCTATCAGCAAGATCGCGAAATGAATTGTGCTCTTCCTACATATTAAGAAATCAGTTTAACAAAAGAATCCCAGAGAGGAACAAAAAAATGATGTCAACGCCATAAGGAGCATGATGCTAATTTAAGTACCTTCAATTTTTTATACTGTTGCTTGAGATCTCCTAATTCCTTCTCTAGCTCTTCACCAGAAGAAGCTTCATTTTGAACTTTCAGTGCATCATATCTTGCTGTAAAAGTTTTGTCATGTACAATTTTCTATAAAAATTTGACCTATGAGCAGTAGTTTCAAAGGAAAAGCTAGAGGAGAAAAAAGAACACAAGAAAGAGAGAGAATATTTACATTGCCACATTTCTTCTAAGTTACGAAGGTTCCTTTCCCATGCTTCTCTATCTGATTGATGGCGGGCATTAGCGGAATCAAGCTTTGCTTCTAAACCCTTGATCTGCTGCTTGAAAGCATTAAGAGCTGTTTCTCTATGACAAACATGGAATTGAAAGCTTCAAAATAATTGTTACACTTGACAAAATAATGTTAATATATTTCTTAAAAATTCGATAAAATGTTATTAAGAGCTTAAGCATTTCATGGAAAAAAGACTGGTAAAATCTGTTCAAGGTATACAAGGGACCTCTAAAAGAAAAGAATTTGTATTAGTGGAACTGAAATTAAATGAAAACTGATAATGAAACTTCTCATCAACAGTTTTACCTTTCTACAAGTTCTTTATCATGATTAGCTAGAACGTCCTGAAGATCTTGAAGTGCTCTGTCTCTTTCAGCACATGTTAATGATACTTCCTTTTCAGCCTCCTAAAGAATGAAACAAAATTGAGAAATAAAAGAGTTAGCATTTTCCCACGTCAACCCCATTTTTCTTTTCCTTCATAAAGAGAGAAAAATTAAGAGTTACACGAGCATGTACTTTAAGTGCTTCCTCAAGAGCTTTGACTTGCTCGGAGTCTTTAGCAGCAGCCAGCTCTGCATCCTTCTTTTGCAAAAGTGCATGGGCACGCACTTTATAAGAGGAAAATTCAGTTTCAAGGCGGTTGATCTGCAAGAAAACCAACTCAAGCAACTTCAGATTTAACACATGGCAGCAATAATTTTACGTGTAGCTAAGGAACATCTCGATTCTTGACTTGTGAATTTCTATCACGGAAACAGAAGCCATCAACAATGCCATGTTGATGCCAACTTGAAATCTTCTCTTGCCTATAGAATTACTATGTAATTCCAGTTAAATGCCAACTAGAAAAGGCTTGATTTTATCATTTTGCTGGACCATTGCGATGACTGTGTCACCCAAAATGCTGTACGTAGGCAGCTCCATTTTCAATATTATCTTTTCAAGAATCTTAAAAGAATCGCGAGTAAACAAGGAAGTTGGTTCAGCAAACAACGAAATGTAGTATCTTGATACCTCTTTTCTGGCAGCTGCTAGTTCAGCATCCTTCGCATTAAGCGCTTGGGTTTGTGAGGATACTTCTGATTCCAATTGGCCTGGCCAATGTAAATGCATGGTTTAGAATTATGCATACAATAAATCAGCAGATGATAACTATACCGGGGATAGAAGTATACTTCTCATTTTAGCTGCTTCGATTTCTGCACGTACACAGTTATTCTCAGCCATTTCCAATCTCGTTCTGAGTGCCTGAGATGTAGCTTTCCAGCTTTCCCTTTCTTTCTCCTGGAAGTACAAAATATCTCTTATGGCTTGAAAGCAAAGTAACTCTTCAAAAGGGTAGCATGTCCTTGACAAAGGAGGGCTAAACTTTACGTTAGGCAGATCAATAAATGACAGCCAATTTATATGTCTAGGACTTTTTAAGTATTAATTCAATTTCAAAGTACTCAGTTGATATCGTGAATAGGTAACTCAATATAACCCTTTCTGGAAAAAACCATAATTCAAGTTCCAAAAGCATAATGCAAGGATGATACTGAAATTAGTTTAAATGGCATGAAATACCCTTAAACTCAAACAGCCAATAATATAAATTAACAGTCAACGCAAAAATTTAGAGGGAATCAACCAACACATTGTGGTTTAATGGCAGTATAGAAGTCAAATCCATACGTGTTCATCTTTCAAGTGAGCAATCTCTCCTCTGACAGTTTCCACAGCAGCTCTAAGTCGTGCTGCTTCACCCGTTGATGCTGCATCCATTTCTGCAATCTTTGATTCCTTCTCGGCAACCAGCATCTGGAAAAAAGTTTCCCTAGCGTTGAAGATCATCTACTATTGAAAAAGTTTGAAAATAATCTAGAACGATCAAGCATAAAAAAGTGCGTGCATTGAAAATTTATAAATGAGCAAAATCATAAAATAAAAGAAACAAACCAGTAATCCACATTTGTTTATGATTTCTCACTTTTTAAGACATAAAATCAAGACCTCAAATGCCATATAATAACAATTCCCACCTGAAGTGAAGAAATAGTTTCAGTTGCTTTAGTTCGGTCTGACAGTGCATCAGCCAGTTGGGCTTCCAAGCTTTCCAAGTTCTGAAGGAAACAGAGACAAAGCATGGATAAGGCATGATTCTTGCTGAAATCAACGAAGGAAGAAGGAAAAAGAAAAGAAAAGGTCTTGTATTTAACAATAAAAAACCATATTTTTGGTGAGTGTCAAAAGTGAACCTTCTGATGTTTAGCAGAGATTTCGGCTATTGAAGCTTGTCGTTTTTCTTCAGCAGCCTGTAGCGACCCCCCCAAGTCTTCCAACATCTGAGATGAATGGAAGTTAATCCACACAAAAAATAATAATTATAATAAACAGATATATAAATAAATAAACCTCAAGATATATTTGAATATTTTGCTACATGGTTAAAAATTTTAAAGATAAAAGCCACAGAATGTAAAATAAAAAACTTGGAAACAAAGATAGCAAATAGTAATCATGACAGTTTAAGACTAATAAGCAATTTACTATTTTAGGATACTTAAATGAAAAATTTGTACACATAATAAGTGCCAATTCTCAATGAGTTTCCGAGTTCTTATATTACTGTTTCACCTTAGGACTTTTAAACATAATGATCTGGAGGTAGATAATGCATAGATTAACTAAAACCTGGAAAATAAGACGCCTTAAGAATTGTGTTCTAAAGTAGTCGAAGAGGATAATTAGAGTGTCTCTAGTTTCGTACGGCACATTGAAATTGGAATATCAACAAAGCATATGAAAACATCCAGAGACAGAAAGAAATATATGAAATGTTTATCTACGGTAGATACATGAGATCATGCAACTGCGGTTCAAATTCTTGGCAAAAGTTTTGAGAAGCACAGTTTCAGGTTCTTCAACATAAGCATAGGGACTCCTACCTGATCCTTCTCCAGGAGTGATTGCTGCAATGCCGCGATAGTGCTCTCTTTAGGTTGTAATGAATGTCGTAGTTCCTCAATATTGTCCCGGAGTCTGAGCAACAGCATCATGATAAATGGAAAATAAATGAGAAAGGCAAGAATGGAATTTAACGGTTGTCAGGTTACTAATTCTCCCAAAAGCTAAATTATTAGGCCAATATTAATTTCTATGCATGAAGGCATAGAGAAATAGCACAGATCTAAGATGTGTGAAAAAAATCAGCTGAACAAGAGATTTACTTATTGTTTGCGCTTCTTAATTGCTGTCGCTCTGCATCCATTGCTTTCAATGCTTCATTTGCTTGTTGCCGGGTCCGTTCCAGATCTTGCTGTAATACTGATTGTTGGGACAATGCTCGCTCAGCAGATTCATTTACCTCACGTAATCGTGCCTCGAGATCGTCTTTCTCCTGGAAATTACAATCTCCAAATGATGTCCAAATTTAGTTTATGCATAGAGACGGGCGATAAACTTTTGCAAAAATGTATTTGTGATTCACAGGTTAAGTCATATAAGGTCATCAAGACATCATTTATCAAGATAGCATGATATGCTGCAGAGAAATTTCTTCCATAACAAGCTGATGAAAAATGTTTGCAGCGTCAATTTACCTTTTGAACATCTTGAATGCGTTGTTTGGCTCTTTTATGAAGACGGTTAAATTTCGAGTCAAGCTCAGAGTACTTCTCCTCACGTTCTTTTATTTCTTGATCTAGCTTCTGCTGAGCTATGAGAATGAAACAATGCAATATATTCAGACTAAAAAAGAAGGGCAAAAACCTTCGCTATAAGATACATCTCTTTTTATAAGCTTCAATGATTTTGCTAAACAACCAACAACCAAGTTCTTATTTCTCTCTTACAACTTTACAAGGCAGAACAACTCTGACTCAAATCATCCATAAAATTTGATTTTTTTTTATTCTTTCAAAAATTATACTTGTAAATGTTATACAGAACAAATTTGCAAATGTATATGTGATGCCATAACTTTCACAAAGGTAATGTACATAAGAATAGACTCAAACAAAAATCTGACCTTCAATAAGCTTCACAGAGAGCTCCTGGGCCTTCGCATCAGCCTCCGAATGCGCCACTTGAAGATGCTTCAAGGCCTCCTCGGTCGCGACCCGCATGTGCTTTTCTTCCAAAAGCTGTTTCTTTAATGATTCCACCGTCTCCCGAAGCTCCCTGACACCCTCTTCATCCACATTTCCCTTCACATTCTCATCGGATACGCGATCCACGGCCTGGAAATTCTTAAAGCCTTCAAATTGAGACTTCAAGTACTCATTCTGAAACCTCAGTTCAATAACCGTTTGGAGAAGCTGATCATCACCGTCCGTCTGAGATAGGCCGCCATCGGAAACTCCATTTTCCGCGGCAATGCGTCCGTTGTTGGAGCCAGACAACTGTTTATCTTTATCAGGTGTAATAGTATCTTCCATTTGAGTTTCTAGGATTTCACCAATACTGTCCATTGATCAAAACTAAAAGTACCCACTTGACTAAATTTCCAAACTCAAGCGATTATATGCTGCATATATATACACACACAACATTAGTGAAGTACTAAAGCTAAATTCACAAGTCAGTAAGAAAATTTGAAGCTTGCCCAGTTGAAAAGAAAGGTTGAAGACAAGAATTTTCCTATTTCCCAATGGAAAATTGAAATAAACATCTAACCCCAATATACAAATATCTTTTTCATTCAAAGACACAGCCATTAAGAAAACAAAATTGGATGAATCTTGGTTGAAGGAGAATCAAGACAAGTTCGGAATTGGAATCGATCAGATCCCAACTTCCTTTTTTTTTTTTTTTTTTTGGTCATGGTGTTTACCTTTGAGCGAGGAAAAAGAAAGATGAATTAGACAACCATAGCAGCTTTTCGATTCAACTTAAAAAAAAAAAAAGCTGAAGAATGAAGAAGATGGTGGCCTTCCATTCGAGATCTCAAAAGCGGAACCCAGAAAACGACGTCGTTCCAAGTCACGACGGACGGTCCTCTGTAATTCTGTTGCTCAATTCAATTCATTGCCAACTTAACTTAACAGCCGGAGACGGACTTTTTTTTGGATTTCTATAGGAGTGGCTTGATAATTTTGTTGCTCGATTCTACATAGTTTTCTACTTCTAACGCCCAATATTCACTGTCGTTTGAATAAAAAAGAATTATACTTGCTGTCGTTTATGGTGCACTTTTAAAACGACATTATTTCACTGTTGTTTCTGAACTATGCTGTTGTTTATGGTGTTGTGGAACACTGTCGTTTAACATTCCCCAGTGTCGCAACTCTTGGATTAATCTATATCGAGGATGAAAATAATTTCCTTGATACATATAAAATACCGAAACTGCCAATGACAGCATCCTAATAATTCACAATAGCTAACCGATGACCGACGGTATACTGATATGAAACTGAAGGTAGTCTGCCGCAATACCATTCCAGCCACCAACGTCAGCCTCCAAAAATGCCAGTAACAGTGGCATCCTACTGGTTTTAAGAGATCCAAAAGCCATCCCTAGTAGAGTAATTTTAGATTGG
Organism: Morus notabilis; assembly: GCF_000414095.1. Classification (NCBI taxonomy): domain Eukaryota; kingdom Viridiplantae; phylum Streptophyta; class Magnoliopsida; order Rosales; family Moraceae; genus Morus; species Morus notabilis. The sequence continues at coordinate 106,310 of NW_010387635.1, forward strand.
AATAGAGCAATGGTTCACTACTTTGATTGATTGTTTGTTGTGTGATCGTACTTCATCAAACATTACATTTATATTCCATCAACAGTACTTTTTGTCTTACCCAGATGCCAAAAAACGTGGCTCCGAGGAATACTTTGTTTAAATTAAAAAAAAAAAAAAAAAAAAACAACTTTTTTGGAAGTGGGAGAATTCAAATTCTAAACCATTGCTTTAATTTTACAATTATGTTGACGATGTCGTAACAGTAAAAATTAGGAGAAGCTCAGATTAACGTTCCGGTGCTGAAAATGATAATAAGGAATTAACTTAAAATGGCCACTGATTATTTTTTTCTAAAACAATAGTGACAACAAACACATCATTTCCCTTTCCCCCATGCATTTCCTCCTTTTGACCACCCATTAACGGTCTATAACTATAAAGGATGCATTGCAACATTTAGGGGGGGGAAAAAAAAAAAAAAAAAAAAAAAAAAAAAGAAAAAAAAAAAAAAGAAAAAAAAAAAAAAAAAAAAAAAAAAAAAAGGAAGAAAAAAAGAAGGATGTCCAGGTCTGCCAGCATCTCTCAACTGCCTCCGTTTTGAGCTCCTGAAAAGTGCTATTCTCAATATATTGTTGAGTTGATAGAGTTGACTTCCTCAGACTAATGGACATCATGAGATAGAAGGCAATAAAAAACAGCCATTTCCAATATTTTCCTACTTAGAACAGGTTCTTCGTATCAAATAAACCGAAAAAACGGTCTAGAGTTGCTAACCCGCAGATCTAACATTTCTATAGCTATCTGCCGCATTTTTGAAAAACCCTTTGGTAGCATCTGTACAAATAATAACAAGTGTCGCATAAGATATCACTAAACCGAAAAGTAGATGATTATGCATGAAATTTTTGTTTCGGGGGAGGACATACCATGCTTCATGGTTAAAGAGGGGTCTCGCTCGTCTACAAATCCAATCATCTTTGCAGGTATTCCCGCTACCATGCTATGGAGAGTGAAAAAAAAAAAATCAGTTCGATAACATTATAAAGCCAGGAACGTACTTAATATGCTAATACGGATAGGTATAATGTTCACCTGTGAGGAGGAACATCCTTCAACACTAGGGAACCAGCGGCTATCATGGCTCCATGACCTATCTTTATGTTTCCAAGCACAGTCACGCTGGCTCCAATAAGGACACCGTCTCCAACTTTTGGATGGCGATCCCCAATTTCTTTCCCAGTTCCCCCCAAAGTCACCGCCTATTGAACAGTTTTTCGTGATGAGAATTGTGAACTAGAATCAAAGCTCATTTCAGAGAAAAAAGAGAGGGGGGGGGGGGAAGGAAAACTAAAACGACAATAGTAACTAAACAGAATGCACGAAGCCCCAATCATATGTGCCACAGTTTAATCTATAGAGCCTGTCATACAAATCATTAGTGATAACTGACATGAATATAACAAAGCCTTCTGAGTATCTGATCTCAGCTATTGAGGTTTATGGATCCTTTTCTACCATTAAAGCTTCTATACCCTCAAAGAAGAAAGAGGTTTGTATGAAATGATGATTTCAGTAAATCTGCCTCCTTTTGATACGGGATCAAACAGGCTTTTGATAAAAGTAAAAGGCAAAAGGGTTCATTTTATGATTCATTCCAATTTAAAAAGTAACAACTCAAATGAACAGCCCTGAGGAGGGGAATCGAAAAGGGTGTTTGATTTCAACAAGCACGTGGTTGCTCGACATGAAGAATGACCACACCAGAAAAAGGAATGGTAAAGAAATTGGCTTACATGCATCAATGAAACTCTATTGCCCACAACCGCAGTTTCTCCAATAACAACCCCAGTCCCGTGATCCAATAGTATCCCCTCGCCAATTCGTGCAGCTATAGAGATGAAAGCGAAGGAGGGAAAATGAAAAATGAAGTTATTAAATCTGGTTTAAGAAAAATGTATATTTCTTTATGGTTAAAAGAATTCACTTCCGTTTTAGGATGTTCGGGAATTGCAAAAGTCAAATGAAGTACCTGGGTGTATGTCAACTCCAAAAACCTGGAAAAAAGTAGCTTGAAAGTTAGGAACAGAAAAAAGAATGCACAATTCAAAAGTAGATAACTTTGATCATACAAGCAAAGTACCTCGCTCATTCGGCTTTGTAGTGCCAATGCCAATACTTTTCGACCTTGATTCCACAAGGTGTGAGCTACTCGGTATACTTGCAGAGAATGGTATCCCTGTAAAACTACAGCTTGCGTTACAAAAACGATTGATAAGCTCAAAATGTTTAAGCATAAAGTAAATACAACTAAAACACAATCAGAAGTCATCAATCAACAATGTGAAAGATGCCAGCAAAAAGATATCACCGGTTGAAACAATCCAAATAGACATCAAATATTGAAATTTTCTTTTCATCCAAACTTTCATTGTATAAGGAAAAGGAATAAATCGTCATTAATTATGCAATCACAGCAGATGTGAAAACATATCAGAAATGCCTCATAGCAGTGTTGGACCTGACTGCCGTACTTTTTTGCTGCGTGATGCTTCTCTTATGTTGTCACACGGGTGATGATAAATAACAACACAAAAAGTGGCAAAGCAGAGCAAGAGTACCTTGAGGTACAACAGGGCCGAGCAGTACGACAAACAAGCTGGATCCCGATCCTTAAGCGCCTGCGAAGCGAAGATTAAAAGTTGTTCACACTATTAGCACAACAATACAATGAAATTTTGATACTCTTCGGAAGGCCACTGAAGTTAGTAACCTGCACATCTAGGCGAATGGAACGTTGAATATCGGAATCATGAATCATAACATCATAAAAAATGTCCATCAATTGAGTAGCTAAGAGAGTAGGATTTTGGAGTCTGTTTGCAAGAACAAAACCCAAGGCTTGCTCTAAACAATCATGGGCAAGTATACTTGCGTACAAGAAGCTGCTTAAAATTGGTTCATTTTCTGCCTGCAAAAGAAATTATAATAAGTGACAACTTGTATAAGCGAAACTGTTCTATTAGTGTTAATCCACAAATAATATAAACAAGGAAAACAAAAAAAAGACAAAATTTAGCTGAAAATGGACTAGTGTTTATCTTTCCCATGAATTTCTTCGTTTAGGAGAAATCATAAAGGTCTCTCTTTTATAAGCAATAATTTAGGATATTTCTTTCCATGTTGCGGCAATAATTTGGGATATTTGCAGAAGTTTTTAATGAAGCAGTAAAGAAAAAAAGAAAAAAAAAACAAACAAAAGGCAAAGTTTAGCTGAAAAGAGACTAGTTTTTGTTATCGACCAAAGCTTACTCTTTTATAAATTCATGGAGATAATCAAAGAGAAGGTAATTTCAAGCCTTCACTTTTATTAATTAAAACAAAACCCCACGAAATTTTTAAAGTAAAAAAAAAAAAAAAAAAATTTGGGTTAGAACAAAAACACAATCTCATGTAAAATTAAGCTAGTTTAATTCGCTAATTAATTTTTGAAATATTTTACTTTAATAAATAAATTAAATGCGAGTGTTTTTCGAGAATAGTAAAATTTAAATTATAAATTCGAATGGTAAAATGAATGGGTTGAGGTTACGGAAAAAACATACCTCCAACTTGGCCTCATGTCTGACGGCGTCCCAGATCGGGTCGGAGTCGGATTCGGCGGCGGAGTCGTTGAGGGCAACCGGAAGGACCGGTTCCGAGGAAGAGTTGGGAACCCCCAAAGCGTAGACGGGGAAAACCTTCTCCAGCCGGTAGGAGGGGATTTGGCGCTTTACATCATCGTTTTCTCGGTCTCGGTCTTGGTCTTGTCGGAGAGATGAAGAAGAAGAGTGTTGTGAGAGCATTTTGGGTGGGAGTGGGACCCAGCTCTCGTCGCTCACACACGCCATAGCTGAAGCTTAAACTAAGCTTTAGCAAGTGTGAAGACGAGACGACCGCCACCACTAAACCGCTGCGTTTCGTTTGTCTGTATTTATAGTTTCGACAGGGGACCAGATACACACATGTCCCCTGATAACATAAAAAATGCTAAAAACACTTTTTTTTCGTAAACAGAGCCTGGTCAGTAAATCAGGTGTTGGTGGTTTGAATTAAAATTTAAGATCTTGTTATTTTTTATAATTTATAACAATTTAAATTTTATTATTACAGTATTTTTTTATAAAAATTTAAATTTAATTTTTTTATTATAATATTTTTTTTTCACATAAATTAAGTTATAAAATAAATATATTTTAAATTTTATGAGAAAAAATACTGAATTAAAATTAAGATAGTTTGAATTCAGTCCATCAAAAAGAACATTTTCATTATACGTCCGTGTAACACTTATTTTTATTCAAGTAGTAATACTTAACAATCTGTCGTCATATTAAATTATACTTGCTTCAATGCTATCTTGTCGAAATAAAACGTTCCGAAGCTAAACGAAAAATGTTACATCTACTATTACCGAATGGCGACCAAACTTAAAACAATACTTATATTTTCAATGCCTATATATTATACAATTCTTTTGGTATTAGTTTTACTTAAAACTAAATGTGTAATAAATTTGACGTTTAATTCATAAGATAATAACTTTTTTAAATATTAGAAAACTAAAACTAATCAAAAAATTAAAATTGGCCCTTAAAAAAATTAAAATTGAGTATAAACCCAAATGCGGAAAGAAATTAATAACGTTTGTGATTTGACCTTGTTATAGTTCAGTGTATAACTCTTTAAGAAAAATACTTTTATGTCGACAAGGATATATCACTATTGAACACGAATAGTGACCGGTCCTACTTAGTGGATGGAACCACTTGTTCTTTAAATTGTATAGCATTGACAAGGTGATTTTTTTTAATCTTGTAACAAAATTTTTCTATAATAAAAAAACTAGTGACTAATGTTGAGCGTATCAATTATATTGATGCAAACTGAGTTGTTATCTCCTTATTTTTTGATGTAATTTCTTGTAATTAACTAATATGATAGCTTTTTTCTTTTTTTAAAAGAAATATCACAGCTCTATACATGTCTATATTAAAAAAATTTAATGTGTGATTATTAAAAAATTAATCTAATAATAAATATACCGTTCTTACCGATAGAATAAAATAGTTTACTCCCAGTAAAGACTTCTTATAATACATTCATGTTTTGATCAAGACAAGATCTACATGTGTGATGGATTGATTCTGATTGTAACACTTTTGGAAAACGAATAAGAATATGGTCTTATCTGGTTCTACTCTTTTCAAATAAAGGTCAATAGCCAAAGAAAGCTTTGCCACTATCATTGCCCTCCGTCTATTTCTTTCCTCAATAATACATAATATTTCAATGTTGGAGAATTGAAGCATGAATATATTTGTAGGTGTGTGTTTTTTTAGCATATTATTATATGTGTAGATTGTCCCTTTAGTTGTTGGGATCAAAATTAACTTTATCAAATCAAGAAGAAAAAGAAGATGCGATTGATAGATTTAATAAGTAGAACCATGCTAATGGGGACTAACAAGTGGGTCCCAACCAACACATTCGATTTGATTGCTGAGTTTTATATTAAAAACAAGGTGCTTTGGACTTTTTTGGCCAAATGTTTATAGAGTGCGTTTGATTCAAAGATTCGTATCATAGTTTGAATCATGGTTCGTGACTTGTTATAGTATTTTTTCTTACAAAAAACACACGTAAATCAAGAATGGTTTGATTCTGAATTCTTCAATCAATACATAATTCGCATAAAATAAAAAATAAAAAAATATACAGAATTGATAAATTTAATAAGATTTTAATAAATATCTTATTGCTAAAGATGAAGTCTCCATGGAATATTCTTTTCATGCCCAATACAGAATCCTCATAAAAAGTGTGGAAAAAGGCATTGCCAAATAAAAAATAAGACTTTGTAGAGTGAAATGTAAGTGGTAATTATGTTTTATTTGGACTCGACGGTTGAAAAAACATTTGTCCACAAATGCAATGTGGTGCTTTTTTCTAAATATATATATATATACACATAAGTGGAGATTGGTCTTTATATCTCTTAGGTTCACTTTTTTACGGTCGTTGCTTAGCAGCCCTTTATTGATGGCGGCTCAACTAAGGGGTTAATTGAATTGGTCACCACTTTGGACATGGAGAGATTTTTTTTACGGATAATTATTTGAATTGGTATTCGTTTTATGATTGATTACAAGAATATCCCCTAAAACCCTAAATAAACCCTATATAAATCTTAAAAAACACTGAACACAATAAAAAGCCCTAAAAATGCTAAAACCCCTAAAGAAACCCTAAAAACCAGAAATAAACCGTACAAAAACCCTAACAACCCTAAAAAACCCTATATTCCCTTGATGCTGAACTTCGTTGCACAAATACGTGAAAATTACAATTTAATATGGTATAACTTGAATTTCTTTGTAAATTTCTTTGTAAATTTCTCTCATGCCAATAGTAAGATTTAAAAATTTCAATGTTAAAATGCTAGGTCACTCTCTTTAAGCTTTATGAGAATACCTAATTATTTAAATAATTAATACTTATGTGATTAAAGTATTGTCTAATGATAAATTCACACTTTTTTTAAAAAAAATTTGAGGTCAAGAATCTAATCCTCGCAATTCACAAAATAAATAACCAATAAATATTTTGTATTAGTTCATTTAAAAAGGGTTAATAATGATTGTGTTTTGAGTATTAATAAAAAAGAAAATAAATTAACACTCCAAGTTTGCCATAAGGACATTGAGCGTTGCTTTATGCGTGTTTGGTTATTTGACATTAACGGCCTTAGGTTACTTAAACCATGATTCTTATTCTCATGTGTGAAATTAAATTTTTTTTTAGTGATAAGAAAATATTGTAATAGAATCAATGATTTAAATTTAAATATATGAAACAAACATGTCCTAAAAATCTTGTCCTAAGCTAACACACATTAGTTGTCTAATTCTTAAATCACCTTGTAACCTAAAAAATCAAACTACATAATAAAAGGGTATTAGTGGTGACTAAGAGCATAAGCATACTATAGAATTAATATTAACAACATTGGTCTTTCCACTAGAAATGTTTTATTGGGATTCATCAATAATTGTTGTCCTTTGGCTGTACATTATAGAATATAGACTGGTACACAAAAGTATTCAAGGCCACTGTTGGCCTATAGTGTCCTCTATCCCTAAGGTGGAGTTGAAGATTGAATGTGGTCCATATTCAAGGCCAGAAACATTCGCAGTTGCTTTAATGTCAATCCCATTTGCTGCTAATCATTGTTCCTCAAAAGCATGATTCAGAGTTGTATTTCTTTAGAATATAAATATATTCAAAAACAAAAAAAAAAAGGAGGAGAAATGGCTTATAGTTACGATGGACGAGTACGACTACAATACAATTTTTTTAAATGTATATTTTTAATTAATATTTTTCAGTTTTTTTTTCTCAATACAATTTCTTTTTCTATTCAATCAATCATTTTTTTTCTTTTTTTAATACACTTATTTTTTTTTTCTTTTCTTTCTTCTTCTACACGTTCTCTTTTCTTTTATATTCCTTTTTTTTCTATCTTTCAATCAATCAATCAATTTTTTCAATCTAATATACTTTTTTTTCTTCCTTTTTTTAATTGTTTATGCGCTTCACTGCGTGAAAATGAAAAAAAAAAAATAGAAATAGAAATCCTAGGCTCAACCTGCAACATGGTACATGGGCTTGATATGTCACAAGTCACAAAACCCTTCAATCCTTCAACAGAGATGTGGCAGTTCAGCGACTTGGCTAGAGAAAGACTGCACGATGATGGAATGGCTGCACGGCAACATGAAATAGAACACGGCCCGATTGTTCAGTGGTTCTGTGAACAAGGGTCACAGCACGATTAGTGGCGTTGCAATTCAGATGCTTTTGGTCAGGTGTGGCGGAAATTTGTCTCGTTCGTTTCGCTGATTTGAGTTTAGAATTCGAATTTTGTTACAGTAAAAAGCTCTCACAAACAGTCACATTTAATTTTTTTGTTATAAAATCACATCTCAACTCGAATTCTAAACTCGAATCAGCGAAACGAACGAGATCAGTATTTGTGTAACGAACACTTTTTTTTTTTCATTTTTGTTCTCAAGCCCATAGGATTCAACGTCGGCTATGATACTATCTTGAAAATAAAGAATAAAAGGTACAAGGAAAAAAAGAACAAATGAATTTTTACATAATTTAATAATTTATCTACATCTATTTATCATATAATTTTATTCATTCAATCATTCTCATTGTGATGTTTTACGATGAGTATGTATATGACTATAAGTAGAGATATCTCTAAGAATATTCAATGAATTAAACTATCAATCAATCTCCTATAATTAATTCTTAGGATGTATTCACACCAAATTGACAACTATTCATACCTAATTGACAGATCCTAATCGACAACTATAAATCCCTAAAGATGGAAAGCAGATAATTACAATAAACAAAAATAACAAATCTCAACAGTATCATTTAGTCGATATGCTTTTTTTTTAATCGTTCAATAGCTAAAAGGTAAGATGTATATACCTTCCAAAATATTGGTATGTACAATAATTCTAGAAACAACGTATGGTTGTAACACTTGGTTAGAGTGATGTCCATCTGACATCACACTTTATTCTTTCTTTCCTTTGGTTCTTCAAACAAAGACAATTAAATAACATAGAAAACAACTAGAGACGTTAAAAGGCCCTGACACGGCATATGGTGGGCCTAGGCCGTGTCAGGGCTGGGTACGAGGAGAAACCCTCAGATTCAGCATTGACTCTCGGTCCTATTCTATGAGGGTCAGAGCCAGGTTTGGGCCCAAGTCCTTCACGGGCCGACCCTAACCCTTTTAATTTTTTTGGCAATATTAATTAAAAAAATATATCATATGTCCTTAAAAAATGTGATTTTATTGAATTAAGATAATATTAATAAATACACATAAATGATTGTCTCATTAAAAACCTTGCCAAGTAAAATCTGTGGGGAGATCGGGACAAAACCTTAGCGAAAGAAAAAAGAGTGCAGTATTCTAAAATGGTAAATTACACTGTTGAAGAATTGCCTCCAGAAGATTTTGCTATGTCTAAGTTTAAAAAGTATTCTTGAATTGAATAATCTGTATAGTGTTGTTTTCATCTTCTGGCATCTTCTCAGTCTTTAACGCACATTAGCCCCTCCAAGATATCCAGATACATTATGCTCCTTTTCTCGTCAAGAATTCGGCTGCTTGCTCTGATGCTACTGTTGACACTGGAGTTGTCAGAATGTCACGTGCTATTATGGACAGTGTTGGAAAACGATCGGTCTTGCTCATCCACCACTGTAAGATGTCCAATTTGTCGTCATCGATTACAAAATTTGATTCAAAATATTTAACTAGTTCGGTAGATGCTTATGTTGATGATGATCATGATGCTTTCTCCTTCTTCTTCAAGAAGCTCCACGATGAACCTTTAGGCCCCGATCTGCTTCTTGACGTTAAAATTCCATGTTCTTTTTTATCTGTTCTATATTTTGCTTTATACAAACCAAATAATTTTTATAACATTTTCCTAGCATCGACAATAGTTAGTTGTATATCAATATTTAAATTTTCTGCCGTAGCAGACATCAAAGATTCGGTCCCACCTAATCCGCATCTAGCATCTAAAATGGTTCCTAATGCATATAACATAGGACAACCGGCCCAATAACTTTTAAATTTAGTTTCCATTAGCTTAACTATGGTTCCAAAAAGTCCAGTATCCTTATAATAAGAAAATGTTTTCGAAATATTAAATAGTTAATGCAAAGCTAAATGTGCAGTAGGACAATAAACTCCAGAAAGTAATTCAGTAGTATTGTAGAAAACTTCTAAAAATTTAAAAAAAGTACTCACCAATCTGTATCGAAAATTAAATGCTCACCGTGCTTACTGTTCACGTATGTTGTGATGATCTGTTGATACGGAAGTACAGTCTTCAACATTAAGTACGTGGAGTTCTACCTATGTCTCACATTTGTTAAAAATTTTTTTTGGGCGCATTTGGCTATTCCTGCAATATTGTTAGAATTCTTGGAGCCTAATAAGGATAAAGATTCTCTAATATTTGTTAGATGAGAGGAAATATGTTCAATTCCTGCTTGTACTACTAAATTTATTATGTGACACGCACACCGTTGATGAAAAATTTCACCACCAAAAGGTGGTTTCAAATTAAGTTTAAACATGTTAATTGCATCCGTGTTAGCTGACGCATTATCAAAAGTAATAGTTAAAACTTTATCTTCTATCCCATAAAACCCACAAATTTCCATTATTGTTCCAAAAATAGCATTTGCATTATGAGAAAATGGACATAAATGAAAACCTATTATTCTATTTTGTAAAACCCATTCCTCATCAACATAATGCATCATGATGCATAAATATTCAGTTTTATTATACCCCTCCCAAAGATCAAAAGTACAAGATATAATAGCATTAAAAGACCTAAAATTATCAACTAGAGATTGTCTGATTGCATAAAACACTTTCATGCAATCAGAATGAGTTGTGTTTCTACTTACCCGTTTAAATTGCGGGTAGAAGGCCGACTGTATGAATTTTTCAAACACTGCATCATCTGTATAATATAGAGGTAATTCGGCATTAGCTAAAAATTTAGCTAGTGCCTCACGCGCACGTTGTGCATCGTATGTAAAATTTTACAACCCTTGTGATGTGAGTGATAGTGTTTGTTGGCGGGAGTCTACACTCCCACCTTGGTGCAACGGTATACATGTGATCCAATAGCTATCCAGATGACTAGTACCCCCACCATTTTTATTAGAAAAGTGTTTTTTACAATATTTACATACCGTACGAATTTTCATTTCACCTGTTTTTAGATTCGGTCGGGGCTCCTATGTGAAATGCTGCCATGCAGGAGCAGTTTGCGGTATTTTTTCCCTATTACGTTCTCCAACTTCCTCGTTGTGCACTAAAGCATTATCAACCGGAACAGTTTCCGGTGCAATGGGGTTGGAGTTGTGGGCCAACATTTCATCCTCGTAAAATGGCTCATCACCAAGCTCAGGGAGCATAGTGAAATTAGGAAAATTTGGTGCGGCCATTTTCTGAAAAAAAAAACAGAAACTAATGTTAATTCGTTCATTTATAAATAATAAACAATATAAATAAACTTGAGTAATACAATGTTATGTAACAAAATTGATAAGTAGAATACTTTTTTTTTCTGAGATTTCTTCAAATTGATTGAACTTTGTAAGTGAAAGAGCAAGAAAATGAGTAATCGAGAGAGAAAAGCTTAGAATCAATATCAAAGAGGCAAGATGAGAGATAGAATGAGAGTGAGATGAGAAGTTGAGAGTGAATTGTTGTGGTAAATGTTGTGTGGGATTTAGGAGTATTTATAGGAGATTTTTTGGAGGATTTTCGGCAAGTGTGTATGGCCCGTCACGGGCCGACCGTTGGGTACGTGATGGGCCCAATGGTCACTTGCTAGGCGTGCCTGGCGGGCTGTCTAGCGGGCCGAATACGAGCTTGGGGTGGGCTGAACAAGGGCCGATCCGCGCTTGGGCTGAATCAGGGCTTGGGTCGGGCCGCGGGCTTCAAGAGCTACAGCTGGGCTTGGGCTGCGAACTAAGAAGCCGTGGTCCAACCCTAGTCCATCTAACGTGCCGAGCCAGCACGGCCCGTAACAATACCGTCCTGGGCCGTGCTGATCTCGACACTATTACGGGCTGAACGGCCAGCCCATTTGACAACTCTAAAAACAACATATTAAGAAGCTCAACACTGGTACCATGTTTTGATGATAATATTATATAAGACAACTTCTTATTCTCTTCTTTCACATCAAAAGAAAATCCATTCTCATCAAGTTGATAATGCCATCATCTATACCTGGAAACATGCAATATTCAAGAATGCGTGTTTCATAGTAAATTGATACTTTTTTTTTCCTCTCACTTAAGTCAACAAAGTAAAATACAACAAAATAAAAACAAGAACTATGTTTGTTGACTCTTCTTCCAATGTCTCCCCTTATAATCCATGGAAAACCATTTTAAATTTTTTCTTCAAATTCTTTAACGGTTACCCATGCTCTCCTTAGAGAATAAGATTGTGTCTGGGCCACACGACCCATGGACATCTTGTGGGCCGATTGAAGAATTTACATCAAATGGCCTTTCTTCCAATGATAATTGAAGGGTAGTAAATAACCTAACGGGGAATAGGATAAGGGGAATCTTCATAGAGATTTGAGATTTCTATATGTTTCATACATTAAAATAAAAACTAACTCATGGTTGAAACACCCCTAAAAATGGTAACTAACCACAAACTAGCACCCTGGACATTAGATGATGATTTCCACCTGGTTGTTTTGTTCTTTATTGTTAGGTCGTGCTTTCAGCTTTTCTGAATTATGTCATTATAATTTTTTTGTGGCCTTGGTATTACATTTTTTTTATTTCAATTGATCATATATGTTTTATCGATTATACAGAATTTGTCAAAAAGCCAATTCTTAGTGTATCTATTTGAATGTCCATTTTAAAACTCAATAGTACTTTTTTTCCTCTTTTAGCTTTCCATTCGAATTTACTGATCGAATCAATTGCTTTTCGAAATCATGATTTTCCTCTAATTTGAGGTCATAACTCATATCGATTAAAACTTATGTTTGTATTGTCTTGGTCCCGTTTAGTTTGCCGATTCGAGTTTTTAATTCAAGTTGAGATGTGACTTTATGTGAGAGCTTTTTACTGTAACAAAAAGTTAAATATGACTGTTTCTAAGAGCTTTTTACTGTAATAAAACTCGAATCAGTAAAATGAACGGAACCTTAATTTGAAATATATTTTCCCTTTTTCTTTAACATATATATAATATTCGATTTGAGATAAAGCCTATTTGTGTGGTGGAAAAAGCTACCATATAATGATATAATTGATAGGAATGCATAGGAAAAGGAAGAGAATGAACAATAGCCCCTTGTCTTCGTAGGAAAAAGAAAAGAATTTGGGTCCCACACGTGAAATCTCTATCTCTTTTTTATTCTAATGATAATGATAATATCATATATTTTTACTAAAACACAAAAAAAAAAAAAAAAAATTAAGGGCACTACAGGTAATAAACATTATTAATATATAAAAAATAAACTTTACACATTACGAGACTCATATTTTATTAGTAAATGGTGCATATTGACTATTTTGTTTTCAGCATTGCTAAAAAAATACCAATATTATGGGAGAAAGAGAAAAATAGGCCAAGACCTGAAATACATTAAAATTAATAGGCCAATAGTTTACATAAGTTAATAAATAGGCCAAATTATTATTTTTGTCCATAACTTGTCTGGTTATGAACCATAACTTGACAAGTATTGTCCATTTTTATCCATAACTTGTCCGGTTATTAATTATAACTTGACAAATTTATCCATAATTTATCTGATTATGAACCATAACTTGACAAGTTATAACCTATTAATTTTTATAACTAAAAATTGACCTATATACTTTCTTAAAATTTTTATATTGACCTATTTTATACTATTTCTCTGCAATATTATTAAGCACCATACTTAACAATACTGGTATTTTGTAGTAATACTGAAAACAAAATAGTCAAATATCATATCAATACTGAGAGAATCGACGGTCCCATATAATTTTATAGTACGATCTGAAGTACCATAGGAAATCTCAACAGTACTGTGTGACATGTTCTCTCGATTTCTTCATTTCTTGTCACAAATACACAATTTACGAGGCTATGTAATTACGTATTACGTAGAGTAGCTAAAGTCAAACGTATGGTTCTCCTTGGTTGAATATACATACATAATAATGATAATGATCTTCCTTTTCCAAACTTTGGTTGGTTGGTTAGTACATTTCATTCCTTTATTATCTCTCTGCCACTATGAGGCAATATAGTTTCCTTATCAAAAGGTCATGGTCTCGCTTCACTTGTGCATTCAACCAAAATTTTCGCTTCTTCTCCGGCGGTTTCGACCCGCCGCCGGAGTCATGGAAATCGATGGAGGGGTTGATGCGGTGCCGGGCGAATCACGTGCCGTTGACTCCCGTAAGCTTCTTGGAGAGATCATCAAAGGCTTACAGAGACAACACATCACTTGTGCATGGCTCTTTGAAGTACACATGGGGACAGACTCACCAACGTTGTCTCAAGATTGCTTCTGCTTTGACTCACTTGGGAATTTCCAGAGGTGATGTGGTCAGTAATACTTGTACTACTTGATTCCTTTTTCTTCTACTTTGGTCTTCCGCTGAATAGTTTATTTTCTTTGCTTAATTGATTCTGTTTTTTTTCCCTCATGTTGTTTGGTGCAAATGAAAAAAAAAAAGGGCCGATTTGGAGACTTTTTTTTTTTTTTTTTGGGGATAGATTTTGAGAGTTATTACTTTACTTAAAATAAGTTCACCATATCACGTTTTGTTTGAATTTTCCTTTTTCTAAAAAAGTTCTGGTTTAATTACAATTATGAATGGACTAAAACTAGTGATGGGGTCAACTAGATTTTTTTTCTTCTCTTTCCATTCAATTTTAGAAAAAGGACTAGTAATTAATAACTAGTCTTGGTCTTGTTTGTGAATTTCCAGAGTTGATGTGGTCAATACTATTAGTACTTGCGTGAGTACAAATTACGAATAGACTAAAATTAATAATGGGTTCTACTAGTGTTTTCTTTATTTATTTTTATTTTATTTTATTCCACTCGATCAAAATTTAGATACAAAAAGTCACTGATCTTGATCTTGTTTGTGAATATGGTGTAAGTGAATGAAACACATATATTGGAGGAGCAATATTTCAGCCATGCCTTTTCTTTGCCTAATTATTTCCTGATTTATTTAATTTCGAAGATACAAATTGTGATCTGTATATCTCTACAAAATTAATCAGGTGGCTACGTTTTCCCATAATCTGCCAGAAATATATGAGCTCCATTTTGCAGTGCCAATGGCCGGAGCAGTTCTTTGCACACTAAACGCACGCCATGATTCAGCCATGGTCTCAACGCTTCTGAGACACTCTGAAGCCAAACTCATTTTTGTTGATCACCAACTACTCGAAATTGCTCTTGGAGCTCTAGATCTTCTCTCCCAATCAAGTACAGACATAACAACACCCCCGATTTTAGTCCTTCTCACCGATAATCCCGAAGCCTCGTCTCCTCCGACGTCCTTACCTTCAAACGAGTACGAGTACAAAGATCTTTTGAGCATCGGGACCGACAAGTTTGAAACGAGACCGCCGGACAGCGAGTGGGATCCGATCAGCATAAACTACACCTCAGGCAAGGCAGAGCAAGAAGTTATTGCATGAACATTGATACTTTTTATAAGATTAAAAAAATTTCATATTGTCTCTACTGAAAAAGTTCTCTGACTCCGTCACTGATTTCAGGTACAACCTCATGCCCGAAAGCTGTCGTCTACAGCCACCGTGGTGCCTACCTGAACAGCTTGGCCACAGTTTTGCTTCATGGGATGGGGCAGATGCCGGTGTACCTATGGACGGTTCCTATGTTTCACTGCAACGGTTGGTGCTTAACATGGGGCTCCGCGGCTCAAGGCGCCACCAACATATGCATTAGAAAGGTCTCTCCAAAGGCCATTTTCGACAACATATCCCTCCACAAAGTGACTCACATGGGGGGTGCTCCGACAGTAGTGAACTCCATCGTGAACTCCCCTGCCACCGATCGAAAACCGCTACCCCACAAGGTGGAGTTCCTGACAGGAGGCTCCCCGCCACCGCCCCAGGTACTCGCTAAGATGGAGGAGATGGGGTTTCGGATGAACCACGTTTACGGTCTCACAGAGACCTATGGTCCCGGGACTAATTGCGTGTGGAAGCCCGAGTGGGATTCTCTCCCGTTGGAAGAATGGTATAAGATAAAATCGAGGCAAGGGGTGCATCATCTAGGGTTAGACGACGTCGACGTTAAGGACCCGATGACATTGGAAAGCGTGCCACCCGACGGGAAAACTATTGGGGAGATCATGTATAGGGGAAACACTGTGATGAGTGGATACCTCAAGGACTTGAAGGCAACACAAGAGGCTTTCAAGGGTGGTTGGTTTAGGAGTGGAGATCTTGGTGTGAAACATCAAGACAATTACATACAAATCAAGGATAGAAAGAAGGATATAATAATTTCAGGAGGAGAAAATATAAGCACAATTGAGGTAGAGACTGTTTTGTATGGCCATGAGGCAGTTCTTGAGGCTGCGGTTGTGGCGAGGCCTGATGACCATTGGGGAGAGACGCCTTGTGCTTTTGTGACATTAAAAGAGGGATTTCATCATCATGTTAGCGGTGAGGACATAATTAGATTTTGTAGGGATCGTTTGCCACATTATATGGCTCCTAAGAGTGTCGTTTTTGGGGAATTACCAAAAACTTCCACAGGGAAAATTCAAAAGTTTATTTTGAGGAAAAGAGCAAAAGCCATGGGGAGCCTTTCTTGAACTTGTATGGAGATCATCAAGTTTAACTAGTGTGGTAGGTATCCTGTTGCCATAGATTTGTTCCTTTATTTAAGTGTAATTCCTCTGAAAATAAACACACCAAAGTACCAAAGTGTGCATTTGTTGCAATAGATTCAATCATTCTCAATTTCTTTTGTCCGCCTTTTATTTATTTATTTATTTATTTTTCAATCTCACAGGACCCAATTGAAAGATATAGATAGTTCCATTATTTAAAATTTGTAAGATTTGTTATCCTATTTGCTTTTGTGAAATAGGTTCACCTTCCTCACTTGGTTCTCAACTCTCCCTCACTAGTTAGGCTTCAATCTCATTTCAACCAAGGTAGAATGAGAGAAGGAATGAAATCTTCTTCTCTTCGTTCTCAGATCTCCCTCATCATCTAGGCTCCGACCTCGTCTCGGTCGAGGTAGAGCCAGTAGAGAAGGAATGTAGTAAGTTTTTCATAGCGGTACAACAATTTATATGTCTGATTTTTTTTTTAATTTTTTAATTTTAATTATAATAACTCATAGAAAGATGGAGAAAATTTGCAAATAAGCCTTTTTATTGCAGTCCTCTACATGAAAGTTAGATAAAAAGATCTTTAGTACAATCCTACACTTTGTGGACTTATTACTTGGAGGTTATTATATATCTCTAGCGATCATGATCAAGTGGTGGGACGTGCAGGGTAATCTTGGAGATTAAGTCTAATGATGTAGGGATAAGCAATTGAGCCACAATAGAGATGATTTCCAATCTTGGCACCACTAGAGATCAGTGACAAGGCAGGATCATAGTAGTGGAAAACAGGCTTCCCTTCTAAATCAACAGCAAAAACACCGCCATTCTTCTCCATGTGTGGTCGACCTATGTGCCTTACTATGATTGCTATTGCCTTTCGAATGAAAGGAAATTTCTGTGCCAAATTCCAAGACCAGGTAGCTTCCTGCAATAATGCAGTTTCGAAACGTCAAAATATGACACGAGAATTGTATCAGAGTTAAAAAGCTATATCAAGTTTAACGGAACCTGATGAAAATTTCACATGAGTTCATAGTTGCATAGCATCAATAAAGTTCCTTTTTTTTTTCTCTCTTTCTTTTGACAGTGTGATTAAAATTTTCTTTCAAAGAAAAGTAATATAATCCCTCAAACAAATAATTGTACATACCGTAGACAATGCAATCCAATAGAGGCCTTCCCCGTCATAGCGGATATTGTCAGGCATGCCTGGTAATCGTTCGATAAAGGGATCCACGCTACCTTTTCGCTCTCCTTTCAGATGATATTTTCTACACCTTCTCCTGTAGCATTATCAATGCAAACGAAATCTACCAATGTTAGATAACACAAATATGAAGAGTAATATTTCTCGCTATGCAATTGTTATTATTTGTTTATTTATTTATTTATTTATTCACGTGTTAGTTTTATTCTGTCGTCACATGAACAGTGATACATCACCAATTAAAGATGAAAATCAATATTTTGGTTCCCAACAGTTCAAATCAGGCTAGATATCATCATTTAAACATGTCACAGAGATTATAAAGGAAAAAAAAAAAAGAGAATTGTTGGGTTGAATCCTGAGTGAGCCCCACCGACGGGTTCGACAGGGTGGGGCCCAGCCAGCATGAAAGGCTCGATCAGGTTCAACCCCCATCTTGCAATTAGGGATCAAGAAATTACAACGTACATAACAGTCTCACAGAAGATGACGGAAGACTGATCGGGTGAAACCGCAACTCCATTGGCAAAGTAGAGGCCACGCACGAGCACTTTGGTCTGCTTGGTGGAGGGGTCATAGCTCAGCAATCTGCCGTGGGGCTTACCCTCCAAGATGTCCCATATGAAGTCTTTCAAATGGTATTTGTGTGAAGCATCTGTGAAGTAAATCGTGCCATCTTTTGCTATGTCCACTCCATCTGTCAACTTGAATTTTAGACCCTCCGCTTCATCACTCAGCACTTCTATAACCCCGTCTTCACTTATGCTCAACAACCCCTGATGAATTATTGTGCCACACAAATATTATGTCGCTTCTTCATAAACCATATATACACAAAAAAATTTTAACTTTTTTATTTTTTATTTTTTGTTTTCCGTTTTGGTAACAAATAAGGACAACTCTAAACTCTTTGTGGTAAGACATACCATATCATAAGATATAAAAAGGTAAATAAAGTACACAAAATTTTAGTGGAGATCAACGTAAAAAAACCTTACTTTTGACAAAATTGGATCGAATGTAAGGTCTGAAAAGACCCTTTAACGTACATGATCAAAATACTTTAAGTTCGACTAATCTAGTCAGCGTTGTGGTTAAATTGGTCTTTTAAGTTCCACTAAATTTTGTCAAAAGGAGAGGGTCTTGAGATGAAATTAAAAACACCGAAATGATTATTGTATTTTTTAAAATATGATAAATATTAAAATATAAAATTATTATTGATCCACTTTTCAATAGTTTAAACTTAACGTGACATTTTGATAAAACATCAAGTTGAGGAACTTATCTCATAATTTTCCCTATAAGATTAAAAGTCAGGTCGTGGTATTCCGTGTAAACTGTAAAGCAGAAATTTCCTCTTTTTTACTTTTTTTTTATTTCAGTATTACACTATATATATATATATATATATATATATAAATATATGTATTTTCTTTTTTCCCTTTACCACACTAAATTAAGATAGGTTGACCGAGGCAAAATAAATGTCACATGGCTTTCCCACTACCCAAAAACAAACAAACAGAAGATCAATACAGCATATATATATATATATATATATGGACAATCAACTCCCTAAAATATCATTGTAATTTCAAATATCTCTATTAATAACTCCAAAGAAATCCAACTGGGATAGTGTTTTGTTTTTTTTTTGACACACATCTTTAGTTTTCATTTTCATCCGTAGGAAAAATCCAATCAAATTAAGTTGAAATAGGTGGAAGTGAGATCATAGTGCGTAATTAATAATTAATTAATCAATTATTAAATATGCTTCGAGGGGACACATGGTTCCACCACTAATTGAATTTGCTGTTGCATTGTATAATTTAATTAAATTAATAGAATATTAACAAATATAATCAGTGGAGATGATTGCTAATATCATTGATTCTTACTTAGCCATGAAATCAGGTGATCATCATAATTAATCCTAAAAGTACTTATACGTGTCAATTTCTAATTGGTTTAAAAAATTAATCAAATTACCTTTTCTGCATCAGCAACAAGAAGTTTATGATTGGCATGGTCAACGGCCAGGCCGAGCGGTCTGCCTCCGGTGTTAATCCAGCTGTCGACCCCCGAGTCGTTCAACCTGACTCGCTTGACCCACCCGTCGACGCAGCCGGTGTAAATAACCCCCGATTGCGCATCATACGCCACGTCCTCCGCCGCCACTAGAGCCCCAACGCCGACGAGCTCCGACCCCCTAAGAAGGCGGTCGTTGCTCGCCGGCGCCCGCGCGACCGCTCCTATCAGTTCATGGACAGGCAAAGGAACCGGCTCAAACGGCTCAAGTTGATAGACAAGCAAAGCCAACACCACGGAAAAGATTGCTGAGAAGAGAAGGAAAGTACTGAAAGGCCACGAAGTCTTTGTCTCTGTCTTTTTGTCCGCCATTAGAGTTGGTTGGTGATGTGCTGAAGATAAGCTGATGAGCTTCAATAATTTAGTTCTTTCAAATTAGTACAAGCAAGATCAGAACAAGTAGTAATAGCTTTAACATATAATAAGACTTTGACTCTTTCTTTGTGTTTTACAAATGGGCCACGTATGTAGACTTACGCAAGTAACATTTATGTATATATTCAGCATGCATTAATGAGAGACTATCGTTCGGAAATAATATATATATATATACATATATTTATAGCTTCGAGGGCGACATTATTTTACTGACAGATGTTAGCTCTTACATATATCTGCTGTGCGAATTTCTATGAAAATAATTTTATGTTAATATTAACGTAAATTCCGTTAAAATCATAGCAGAATAAAATATAATTACATTAAGATAGTAAAATAGAAAAGAAAAGAAAAAGAGAATAGTCCTTACTAAAAGAATTCTCTTTTCAAGATGATAAAAGAAAAAGGGTGTCTTAAGATGAAATGTCAAGTAAATGTGATATTCTAACGTCTAAAGGGGGTCCAAACTCAAGAGGGTCTGATTTGGTATGTCAAAACCAAAAGACATCTAACGCGCAAAGAATTTAAGGTACACGATTAGACTTGAAAAAAAAAAAAAAAAAAACCGATGGCACACATTTTTAATTGATGAGAGAATGTAATATGTATACACAGAGTAAAGTAAATTCCAATCTAATTTAAACAATTTAAACTAAAAACTTATCTCCTAATCTAACTCAAACTAATAATTATAAAAAATAGTTCAAACCTTAAAGTAAATATAATTACTAATATAGCTAAACATAAAATAAATATCCTACTTATAGGATAAATACAGAGTAATTAAATCGTTTTCGCGTTTTGAAAACAATAACAAAAGATTACATTCCTAATAACACAAGCAATTAAGGATAGACAAGACAACGTTACTGAATGATGTAGACAACAAAAACAAGGAATTCACGCCAACAAATTAAAGAGAGATTTTCTGGTACGCTTGACATATCGGTAGATCAGATTTTTCTAACCGTTGAATCTGCGTATTTTTTGACTTTTACGTGATTTTATGCAGATCTGACGGGTATCAAATTTAACCTACCGATATGTTAGCGTACTGAAAAAGGTTCCCAAATTAAAACACAATTAAGATAGTAAAATAGAAAAGTAAAGAAAAAGAAAATAATTATTACCAAAAGAATTCTCTTTTCAAGATAAAAGAAAAGGATGTGTCTTAAGATGAAAGGTCAGTAAATGTGAGATTCTAATTCTTACTTAAAAGTAAAAAAGGGGTGGCCAAACTCAAGACTTCATATACCAAGACCAAAAGAAATTTGACGTATTAGCGGTTGTTTTGTTGTTTCTACACTGAAAGGTCCTCTTCTGTTGATTCATCAAATCGTTATCGCGTTTTGAAAATAACAAAAGATAAGTTCTTAATAGCACAACTTAACACATGGAATTAATGATAGACAAGGCACATAACCAGAATGGCGTAGATAATAAATACAAGGAATTAGTCACGCCAATCAAAACACAATTAATAAGGACAACATCTTAATATATATCCAATCAAAGGGGGAAAAACACAATTATTATAATAAGGATAAATGAATTGTTTAATTTAAATAGCTTGTATTTAACTAGCAAAAAAAAAGTCTGTATTTAACTAGCAAAAAAAAGTCTGTATTTATTTTATAATTATTTAATTTAATTTATGTCTAGTATTCAGAAAGTAGATTAGCATTTATCTTATTATTATTATTATTATTATTATTATTATTATTATTATTATTTATTCTAGTTTATTCCTAGTATTTAAAGACTAAATTAATATTAGATTCGAATTCATACGTAACTATATATATTAAATTCTCATCAACAAAAAAAAAGAAAAAAAAAACTAGTACCATTATTCTTCAAAGACCAAATCTATTAACAACATAACAGTATATTTCAAGACGTTTTAATCACATTTTAAATCACAAGCATTGCATGTTTACAGAATTATAACAGTATATTTCAAGATGTTTCAATATTAGTCCCAACCGCAATTAATATGATTGCTTGTGAACTTGATTAAACATGTTATGTCTCCATCACAACTTATCAGCTTTTTGGATTGCTTAAAACTTAAAATAGGCGCAATAATGCAAAGTTTTTGCCTTTATTTTTGGGCGCGGATAGCAATAATGATGGAGATATAACATGTTTGATTAGGTCCGTGGTACCTCCACAAGAGAGCAGTACTGACCTTGTACTAGTTGCCTTATTAAGAGCATTTAAAACTAAGGACATGTTTGGCACAGATATGACGTTTAGCGAACTATATTGACTAGATAAGTAAGTGGACGTTTGATTTATAAATTTAGAATTATTTTTATTTTACGTGTATTTTTTGTGAAAGAAAAACACTATAAAAAATCATGAATTATGCTTCAGAATTATAGACGAATACAGAAAATAAATGTCTGCTAAGCCGTTGATGACAAAAAAGACAGTCTCCTATTTGTGCAATTAGCAACTCCTCAATAGAGGTGGTGTTATTCGTGTTGTTGGAAAAATCAATTGGCTACGCTACGGAGTTTTAAATTTTTGTTTAATTAATTGCTAGGAACAAACTCATGTTACTATGAATAATAAATTACATTTAAATAATTCGTACTTCTTGAACGTTTTTAAAAGATTCTCAACCAACTGACCTTTTATGTTATTCTCATTTCTGCAGATCGGTGTGTGTGAGCACAACTTAACAACTCCTCTTCCTACCACTAAAGAGCTATGGAAAATTAATTGCTAAAGGTAAACAATTAATATTCTCTTTCAAGTGCTCTCAAACAGTGTAAGAATAAATAAAGCCCCATGCCTCTATTTATATAACTTTTTTGAGGAGTCTGAAGACTATCAAGAATAGGAATTCTAGTCCAACTGAGATACCGAGAGATTTTCTTGTAGCTGGCACCATACAGTCTATTTTTAGACTGAAAATTTAGCTAAGTCAACCCGTGGAATTTGGCCAGTATTGATAATATGCTATAGTCCAATTTTGCATTATCCTACTAATTTTTTTTGAAAGAAAAACTTGTATTCAAACAGAAGCAAATAAACAAACAGCACAATACAAGACTAATGACTCGACAAAGAGACGGACGTACACTTGAGGCTTGAGAACAAAAGATAAACTCGCCACACTAAGATCGAGCACATTTAAAACTCTATTTAGAAAAATCCTCCCATCAAAATAAGCTTCTGAGCGCTGGTGGGACAAACACCAACCCCTCACTCAGAGGGGACATCAGCATCACGACACAAATAAGATTCTAACTTGACCAAACAATCCATACCGTCAGTGAACAACTCAACCGGATGGGAGACATAACCAACACGAGACGGTAGGAAAATCACCTTCGTTATTACAAAACAACAAACAAAAAGTGGTGACAACAACACCATCATACCTTTATTACAATCTAAAATACAAAGCAAAGCAAAAAGAAAACTCAAAGCATCGTTGGCACAAGCCTTCGACGACGACGCAGCCGGTGAGAGGCGGTGAAGCCGCTGAAAAGAGACTATCAAACGGCAGTGAATGATTCACATTCGCCACCGCCGCTAACCTCCGAAGATGGTACCACCCTTGCCAAGGGAAGCCCTCCATTGCCAAGACTGGACCTCTTTAAGGACCAAGCCACCCAACGTTAACAGTGTCAAAAAACGCCTCCCAAACGACTGGTTTCTAACTTCTAATTGAAGCTCAATATGCCTTAATGAAGCCACCACATGACACACTGACACCACCATTGAAGAGCCCTCGACAATACGAGTTCAGGGATTGATTTTCATGGTAGGGAGTTCAGCGACGTGCCCAAAGGTGGTGCCGGAACTCCGGCCAATACTCAAGCTTCTTTTCTCTCTCTTTTGTTCCTCATTGTCAAAAGACGATTAGGGTTTCTATTATCCTGATAATTTTAAATCACAAGATAAATCCTACTTTGCTTAAATAATATCATTTTGATAATTACCGAATTAAAAAAAATGTGACATAATTATCTATATATCAAATTTCAGTAGCGTTCAAACACATATGATCAATTATCTCAAATCTTAATTTAAATTGAATTATAATTATCCAGAATAGGATATTGATCAAAATTTAGTATTTAATAATTATTTTTACAATTCATTAATTAATTCTTCCTGATTGCCGTACTCTTTTGTTCCTTTCGTGTATCGGTTGTATTTCAAAATTAATCTAATCTGTTAATTATAATTTTCTGAGCTAGCACAAGATCCGATAGACATATATAATCAAATATTAATAATAACTGATAAATTAATCAAAAATTAATTTTTGATAATTGTATTTAATTTAATACAGTCTAGGATTATTTTTCCATACATCCGATATAACAACTTGCGAAGTACATGACATTAATCCCTCCCAGACCAGTCTTAATCCCAAAATCCTGTCCAATCCAATGTGTCAAACAGGGCCTAAATGTACCATAGTTGCCCATATACATCATATAGTAGAACTTGAAAGTTTGTTGGACATGGTATAAAAATCATTTGGGCATGATATAAAAATATAAGAGAGTTTTTTGGTGAGATTATATAGTAAACATTTCTTTGTCATGATTCTCTGCACCACTATCATCATTTTAGTGGAGTTTATGTGTCAAACAGTAAATGTAAAGAGTAACAGAAAGAGTAATGGTAGTATTTCTCTTTTGGCCACTAAATGATGGTTAAAACAATGAAGACTCTTGAAATTTAAGATGTTTTTTACTGCCAGATTTCACGGTATAAAAGCTATAAAAGTTTCAACGATATAGATTGCTTTTAACCACCGTCCATTCAATGAAATTTTGATATGCATGTACAACCAAAGAAATAGATTAACTATAATTCTCATCTTCCTATTAGATAGGACGTAGTTACACGTAATTGATCATTTTTCAAAGAGGGCAAATTATAACCTTTTTTTATTATTATATAGGGCCTAACTAAAATTTTATGAAAATCACACAAGTGAGACTCAAAGTCTGAGTGATCAAACATGTGCACTTAATATTGAAGTACATAAAATAGCTTTTGCATGGATATTTCTATTAATCAATTTTCAATGAAAGCCATGCTACAGATTTATACTTATACACTTGCATATAAAATTATACATACATGCTCCTGATGAGATGATCTGTTTGTGGTTATACTAATATTGAAGAATAGTTTTGGAGATTGTTAATGCGGACCATGTAGAGATTAAAGAGGGAACCACAGTAAACAAAGTTTCTAATCTTGACCCCACTTGAAATCAATGAGAATTGTGGGCCATAATAGTGAGAAGTTGGATTTCCTTTGGTGTCTACAACAATAACCCCACCAGTTGTAGTATTTATACTCTCTTTCTGATCATTTGGTTGTCCATTAATGGACCTTCTTAAGCTGTATTTATGTGCTAACTCTGAAGAATTGCTGCTAGATGCCTGCATCCAATAATAGACAAGAGGAAGAAGATTAATGTGAGCTATATATATATATATATAGCTAGTAAAATTAAATACAACGGATATTGTCGTTACGTTGCAAGGCTTAACCTAATAGTGAATCGAAATTTATTTTTAATATTAAGATTTAGTGTTCAGATCCTCCTACCTTCTATTCAAAAATGATTTTTAAATAAATATACGACAAATATTGCTAGCGAACGCACTATAAAACTCCTAATTTGAAGAATATTGTAATTAACTTGCGTACCATAGCGACAAATCTACATCCTCTTCTAATATTGAGTTCTATAGTTTTATCTATGAAGAAGTAATGTACTAATTATACAGTCCAACACAAAACGAAATAAATAATCTATACCCGTTTTTAACACTGAGGTCCAGAGTTCAGATTCCTACCCTCAAGATTTGTTTTTTTTTTCTTTTTTGCAAATTTCTAGCAAGCTAGCTAAGATGCTGTGAACTCCTAATTAATTTGAACAAATATTGACCTTGATTAAACACGCAAGGTTTTTCTTTAATGGGTATTATGTAATTAAATGAAAATGAAAGGAAAATTTTAAAAAAATATGAAATGATTAAGCACCATTGCCAACGCAATCCAATAATGGTCTTCTCCAATGTCATAATGAATGTTATCAGGAAAGCCCGGCAGATCAATGAAGTCTTTGACACTTCCTTTCTTCTTTCCTCGTATGAAATACTTTCTACATCTCATCCTACCAACAAAAAAACTTTCAAATTAACCTCAAATAACACAAAGAACACAACTTTTTTCATAAATTACGAGCGGAGATAACTGATATCAAATTAAGTTAGCATCCACTAACAACCAAATCCCCTATCGAATTCCCTACTCGAAAATATACAAAAACTTAACCAAGTTAATTATCATTTAACCTACATGACGGTTTCGCAAAAAACCACCGAATTTTGATCGGGCGAGATGGCTAATCCGTTGGCAAAGTAAAGGTTGCGGAGGAGCAGCTTGGTCTTTTTGGTGGATGGATCATAGCTCCATAATCTTCCATGGGGCTTGCCCTCCAAAATGTCCAACACAAATTCATCCAAGCTGTATTTATAGGAAGCTTCTGTGAAGTAAATCACCCCATTTTCTGCTACATCAACGCTGTCTATCAACTTGAACTTTTCATCCTTAGTCCCTTTTGTCAGCACCTTCATCTTACCAGCTTGCGTTATATTCAACAGTCCCTGTATATAAATATATATATATATATATATATAATTCTTAACGAGTTGAAATTCCTGGCTATCTGATAATTACTATAGATAATTGCTATTACATATTAGGTAAGTTTGTGACTAATTTAAGGATTAAATTACCAACAATTATGTGATTTGGGGATGAAAGTGCTATATTACGAGAAGGGTAGGGTTATGTAAAAAATCATAATTATTCTGTCCAAAATTGAAGTCTCTTTTGATGATTGCTGTTAGCGGTTATTATTTTGTAAATTCGAGGACTAAATTTCTAAGTGAAAAAAAAAAAAAAAATTAAAGACGAAAGGCAAAACCTTGAGAAGTTAAAATTGATACGGGTGCTATAAAAAAAAAAGTGACCTTTTTAGGATCGGTGACTATAACTTCATTGTGACGTCCAAAGGCGATTCCGAGGGGTCTCCCACCTGTGTCTACCCACTTTTTTACCACTGTGTCAACACCCGACTCGTTCACCGTGACCCGCTTGATCCACCCATCCACGCAACCGGTGTAAATGAGCCTCGACTTCGAATGATAAGCCAAATCTTCCGGCCCTTCCAAGAGTGCCAACCCCACCAGCTCCCATGGCGCATTTATAGCTGGCTCATGCTCACCCGCACTGCTTGGTAGCCTAATGAACTGGTCAAGGGGTACTACTTGAGAAGTTTTGAAGACAAATATGGCTACCACCAGGAGAAATAGTACTAAAAACAGGGTAACAATGAACCATGAAGAAGACTTGGTTGGAGTGGGGATAATGGGGCTGGCTAGGGGAACCGAGTCGAGGTTTTTTGACTCGGGCATCGATTATTATCCGGTGGTAGATTCAGCAGAAAAAGCGGTTTATTTCGGAAGCACACAATTTTTCATTTTGTAGAAGTAGTTGTATGTTATAAGTTTATTACGTATAAGGCTTGTACAACAACTCAGTAGTGATAGCATAGTAAAGATCAACGTCCATAGTCTCACAAGCAATGTATGAGGATGGTCACGTATCAGTTCTTCTAACTGTCTTGTTTACAAGTTAATTTCCATAAAAAATTCACAAGGATTCACACTAATCCCATTATGCCAAGTTTGATGTGTTTTGTGGAGAATTGATGCACCATAGAATGCCATCGAAATACACACGGCAACAATGAATGCAAAAATAACGTAAATAAGATTTCTTACATATTAACTTAGGTACCTCTCCCAATCTCCCAATCAAATTTGGATTACAAAAGACTTAAAAAAAAAAAGTGATCTTTACACAAAGTTACAGAGTCATATAATCTCTATTCTCTTTTTTAATCACATAACACCATTTATGTTGGCAAAATATATAAAAAGTAAATGACGTACCCATCATCTAGAGCTGCAAGTTTGAGCTGGGCTAAATGAGCCGGCCCTCGGTCTATTACTATTGATTCAGGCCCGGCCTTAGATTTTTTAAGTTTAAGACCCTCTCTCTTTTAAGGCTAGGCCGAGCCGGATCAAATATCATATTTTTTATTTTTTTTTGAAAATACCTTATAAAATTTCAGGTCAGGCCGGGCCAACCTTAAACTTTTTGAGTTTAAGGCCGGGCCAGGTCAACCCTCTCTCTTTTAGGGCTTGACTGGGTGGCCCAAACTTACACCTTTACCAGCATCGTAATTTGAAGAATAGTATTTAAGGAAGAAACGATTACTTCACCTTTGAATCTTGGGAAAGGGAATCCAAATGGCAGTGGATTCCTATTAAGTGAGTTTGCACCATGAATATTGATCCAGTTCCTGTAGAATCTATCACTAAAATAGCTCTAGGGCTAATCAAATTATGAGTAAAGATTTCAGCAAAATAAAAATAGTAGTAATAATTATAATGAGCAAAGAATATCTGTTTTCTGCTAAAGAAGATGTATTGAGCTCATACTTTTGTTGAAAAAATAAAAATAAAAAGAATCATCAGAAGGAAGATAGCCCCGCTATATGCCTCAACTTCTCGTATGAAACCCAGAACACAAATTGCCAAGGACCAAGCCTGGCCCATGTGGGGAAGAATCCCTTCCACAGTGCTCTTATTCCTTCAACTTTAACAGTCTTAACCAGACAATCATAAGAACTCTTGTACAGAACCTTCTCATCCTTTCGAACCGCTTGATTCATCATTCTTGTCTTCACTACATCGGCCGGACAACTTAGAGTTGTGGCTGAGAGACCAGACATAACAGAGGCTAAGGTGTGGGCATATATGTTATCCTCGGATATCCAATTCCGAACAATGAAATGCTTTGTATGATCATAGCAGGCCAATTCTCCCATGTTCACCAAGAACGCTCTTTGGACATTCGGAAAAACACCTTTCCAAAGTCCTCCAAACCCTTCTGAACGGACAATCTTGTTCAAAGCATCAAAGGGGCCGGAGTACCTAGGCCGTAGGCCTTGGCTTACCATTCGACCGTCAGCTTGCATCCTCACCTTGACAAGATCAGCAGGGCTTGCCACTACCTGTACTACTAGCCGCAAACAAAAACGAACACTAAAATTATCAAACAATTAGAAGAACTGGGAAAAGTATTAGGCTTCATAGATCATTGGTTTAATTATTGGTCATGGAATTCACAATGGATACTTTTCACACATGCAGATACAAAAATGTAGCATAAAATATTACCAAGTCCAGCTAATTTCTTATGTCAAAGGTGCATTTTGAATTTTCATTGCTAATTTAAATGAGATTATATCAAGCTATCAACTAATTCGGATTTCCAAATAGCACCATCTTTGTAAACCAGAAAGTCAATTAAGCAAAGTAGAGTTAGATCTAAGAACCGAAAAATAAGTGATGATTTTCGTAGAGCTAATAACACTTTAAATGTATCTTTGCACACTGTTAAATCAATCAACAAAGCTTAACTATTTCCTAATTATTAATTCAGACCTTATAATAAAAATAAAAAAGTAGACTTTTTGCTGAATTAAAACTGAGCTCCATAAGAAACTATCTTTGTAAAGTTGTATACTAATGATTCAACCAACAAAGCTTATTAATCTCCTAATTATTACTTAGACCGAAAAACCAAAAGAAAGATCTTCTTGTTTTTTTCTCACTAATCCATAAAATTAAGCTTATTAATATCCTAATTATTATTTACTTAGCCCTAAATTCCCAGCGTAAAACGAAGCCCTCAGTCCATAAGAAAACAGAATTACATGAGCCATAACGAATCAATTAAGCTCGTCAAAAGGTCTTCTTTTGAGTGATAAGTGATCAATCAAGCTCAGTAATCTTCTAATTAAGCTCAGAAGTATTCTTTTTGATATTTATATTAAAAAAAAGATAAAAAGAAGTGTTTAATTGAAAAGAAAACAGAATTACCAGAGAGATAACGAATCAATTAAGCTCATTAATATCGATTAATCTCAGCAAAATGTCTTCTATTCAGCGATAAATGAATCAGTTAAGCTCATTAATCTCCTAATTAAGCTCAAAAGTATCGTTTTTGATAATTACCTGAGCGAGAACGCCGGAGAGTCCACCGAGGAGAGCTTTGGAAGAGAGTGAAAGAGAGGAACCGCCATCGGAATGTGGAATTAGGGATCTGAAATGCTCGTAAGAGACGATTCGAAGAGGAGTGTAGAAGAGGTGCCTGAGAATCGCCGGAGAGAGGCCATTGTAGAGCCCTAGGAGGCCTTGCCGACGGACGATCTCCGCTGCCACTCCCATGGCGGAGGAATGCGGCTTCCCGTGAAGCTGGAGCCTCGTCTTGGTCAAGTCCAGGGGAAACGTTGTCGTTTCGGCCGCCATGGCCGAGAGTGAGGTCAGTGCGATCTTGGTGCTGGTTCGCTCGTCACCTCCATTTTGTGGGATCTTCATCTTAGAGAGAGAGAGAGAGAGAGAGAGAGAGAGGACACTGTAGACGACATGAGGGAAATGGGCAGTATTTGACCCAATTCATTTGAGTTTTGTTAGGGTAAATAGTTATAAAAAATAATTACATTTAATTTTTTTTATTATAATAAAATTTTTTACATAAAATTACATCTTAATTTAAATTAAAAATTTAAATCAACAACTAAACATGTCATTGAATTAAGCGTCGAAAGACATGTCTTTTAACGACAACAACGACAATATGCCATTTATAATTTAAATGACATGAACGTGCTCATAGAGCACGGGAGGTAGGGGTGAAAGTCAGTTAGGTATGGTCGGTTTTTAGATTTATTTTGGGCCGGCCCGCAATAATCGGCCTGAGAAAACGCTGGGCCGCAACATGTTAATTAATCACAGAATCTGTATACCATTTGGTTACCTTAGGTAACATTGGGTCGGCCGGGTTACTTCGGGTAAACCAACTCCAAATTTGCTTATTTTAGCTGTTTTTCCACCAGTAAAACAACTCCAAAATGGGTGATTCTTTGCGGAATTGGTGCTTTTGCATGAGACCATGGGTAAACTATGGGAAAGATTTCACATACAAAAGCAATGAACAAAGAGTCTAGGTTGGGCTAATTCAGACCGGGTAGGGTTAAGCAGGGTAATGGAGCTTGGGCCCACGACCCTACCCGCCCATTGCGGGTTGGGCTAATTTTAAACCGAAAAAAACCCTATATTTTCGGGTAGAGTAAGGTTAGATAGTCAAGTTCGGGATGATTTCTTTCACCTCTAACGGGAGGCGTGAAAAATTTCCCCTTTATTAAATTTTTACTTCTAATGTTGCTGTTAAACGCCATTTATGAACCTCAGGTCTCTAATTCAAGTAAATTAAGGAGGAAGTTAAGTATAATAAAAATAATAATAATAACTTTTACTGTATAATTATACTTTCATGTAGAAGTTAATATGATAATTATTTATTAAATTGTTTGTTCCTTTAAAAGTAATAAAGTACTGCTGGAAGCAAACTAAAACAGAGAAGAAATCATTTAAATTGATTCTTTTTTGTTTTTTGTAGTTACTTTTTTTTTTTTTTTTACACAACATTTCCTTCTTGATACTCATGACGTTCAGATTGATATTCACAAACAAAAGGGATTCGAGTGTAGTCCTTTTAACATGTCATCCAATTTTGAAAAGACGTTTGGTTGGAGGATTTAAATCATGTGATTCGAACTATTTTCAATTTATGTATATTTTTTGTGAGAGAAAATACTGTAGCGAACCACGAATTATGATTCGAATCAGGGAACAAATCCTTTTACCAAATAACTGATTAGAAAAGGTTCATTGATAGTCTTGTGTAAGCATTATTACTTTTGAATTGAAAACAAAATTCTTGCTTTGTTCCATCTGATATAATATAACGATTTTATTATGTTCACCTTTACAACCTACTTTTTAGAAGTGAGCTCTGGTATCTGTCTCAAGCTGATTATAGTGTCCCAAACTACCAAGACCAAGCAAAGAAACTTCACTTGTATCAACTACTCCATTAATTGGCCATTCCTTCAAACTCAAATCAAATACAACTAGCATGTGCAACGCACATGTTAATTCTTACTAATAATACTTTATATATGCTACAATTTTTTTTATAAAAATGATCAACAAGGTTCACAACTTTTAAATATTGGGGTACAACTTTTAAATATTTTAGGTGATGAGACCTGAGTATTGGGGTACAACTTTTAAATATTTAAATTGTTAGTAACTATACTTCTTTCAAGAACCATTTGAGATAAAATTTTTTATAGAAAGCTAACCTTTAAAGACAAATTAGGGATGGTTAAATGATAACTTTCTGATGTGGGACTCCTAATTTTTTTTTTTGCTTTGTTTTTTTTTGGAGTTTTAAACACAGCCAAAATATTTCGACACTAACTAAAACAAAACACTCTTTTTAATAATAACAAAAATCTACCCTCTATGTTTTTATTTAATATCGTGTTTCATATGTTCAGTAATGCTACATCTGTCTCACGTGTTTTTAGTTGTAAACATTTCCTACAATGTATTTTGGTCAAAATAACTGTGTGGAAAGATACTTTTAACCTTCTATAAATTTTTTTTTTTTCAAATTTTAAATACAGAAGCCCAAAACTTTCTAAACAAATTTGAAATTTTTTAATTTTTTCCCTAAAAAGAGAGAACGGGGAGTTAAAAATAAAAAATATTTATTTATTTTTAAATGTTTGAATTCTAATTCGGGCATTTCAATCATTTTGAAAAATTTTATAAGTTATGTGAAATATTAAAAACTAATTATAACCTTTGACCTACAGGTCCATTTCCCTCAATCGCCCTAAAAATTGCGTGCAAAAAACACGATGTTGTTTCTCTCCCAAAAATAAATGGCATGTCGTTTATATGAAGACCAAACTGAATATATATATATATATATATAAATTTGAGGAAACTGTACAGATGATACCTTTTGTTTTTTTTTTTTATTAAAAATATGCCTCTTTGTCTTTCCGGACAAGTGTTTTTTTTTTTTTTTTTTTTAAAATATAAGAAGAGAACATGGCGTTTCATATCTTGAAAAACAAACGACATGTCGTGTTCCAGTTGAATTTTTGTTTGACGTCGTTTTTTACTTGCTCTCTTCTCCCGTTTAATATTTAAAAAAAAAAAGTAAAAATTTTAAAAATACTGTGAACCTAGAGGTGGCAATTTGTGTCACGTGTCGTGTTTTGATCGCTTTTTTTAAATTTACAGTCAATCCGAACACGACCCGTGGCACGAAATTTTTTAAAAACCGCAACACGAACACGACACAACCACTTTACGAGTTGACACGACACGACTCAAAAATGACCCGTGAATCCGAAATTGACATGCAAATTGTATATTTTTATTTACTTTTTTAGATATTAGAAATAACTTAAAATTCATAACACACTAAATTACAATAACATCCATTGAAATTAAGCAAATAATATTATAAGATTTTGAGTATAACTATCATAATATCACAAGTTCATAATAAAATTTAAAATATGAAATGAAAAATATATGTATTTTTTAGTTTTTTATGAGTTTCGTGTCGTGTTCGGGTTAGGCGGGTCAAACCCGAAATTAACCCGTATTTTTCGTGTCAATTTTAGGTCGATCCAATTCTGATCTGAACATCTTTTTTCTCAACCCTAACCCGTAAAATTCGTGTCATTTTTGAGTCGTGTCGTGACCCATATTGCCGGCCCTATGTAAACCTACTTAAAATCAATTCAACCGACAACGAATAAAATATTAAGATAAGACCTATACCAAGTTGGGGTTGAGCTGGGCAATCTTGTCGGGTTCTTCATCAGTCAACACCCTAACTAAACGTCTTTTTAATTACAAAACTTACAATTGATTTTCGATTTGACATTAATAACCATCACATGTCCCGGCCAACCATATAAATACTTTTGAAAAACCATGGTAGTGCAGCTAGCACAAAGATCAAATGGTTTGATCAATTCATGAAATAATAAGATACATATATATATATATATATATATATATATTACATTTGGCGAGTTTTCTCTGATATCACAAAAGATAAAGATCAAAAAAGGAGAAGAAGAAAAAGGTCATGACTCATGAGAGTGAATAATCGTTTGCCATTAGCAATAATATTAATTGTTTCATGGTTATCTCTAAGATGATCTCATCATCATCCGGCCGGACACGTAAGCTAAGTCAATTCTTTTTACATTCATTATGTCTTGTGCTCTTCTGAGTCAGAGCTCATATATTACATATACATGATTTGGATTCTATACATATATATATATATATATATATATATATAGACACAAACACACACATATATATATATATGGAATATGTATTCTGTATATAGAATATTTATATATATATGTATATGTGGAAGACCAAGACCTTGGAGGAGTGGTTAGAATTATAGACGTAATGAAGGGTCTTGTGAACTGTTCAGCAAACTACGTACCCTTAACACCAATTGGCTTCTTAGAGAGAGCAGCTCTTTTTTATGGAGATGAGACTTCTATCGTTTATGGTAATTCGGTTAGATTTTCATGGAAAGAAACTCACCAAAGATGTCTCAACTTTGCTGCTTCTCTCGTCCGGTTAGGGATTTCTCGCCATGATGTTGTAAGTACTTGTCCAATACTATATAATTAATTACTCTTTTTAGCTCGTTAATTTGGTGCTTGATCGTAGTATTACTTTCTAATGTTATATTCCAATTTGATGAAATATTTCCATGAAAATGAATATGGTGGAGTTCTTCGTGGTTTTGATTTACTACACAGTAATAACAATATCTAGGCATATATGTGTGCACTCTCGCAGCGATCTAAAGATATACAGACACATGATTTACTTTCTTTCCCAATTAACTATATGTATGTATTACACACACATATTGTTTGTTTATATTTATGTCAAACTTAGGTTGAACCGACCAAGCCTAGAAATACGTAATTTTTTAACGAATAAACAAGATGAATCAAAAGGAACAAAACATCCCAATTAAGAGAAACATAAAGGGCTATTTTGGAACTCGTTTCAAAATAATTTTATTTTTTGTATGAAAATAAAAATGAAAACGTTTTCAATCTCAAACAGCAATCATTTTTAAAAATGCGTTTGGTAGTTTTATCAAGAGATTGTTTTCAGTGTAAAAAAATCTATTAATGTCTCTCTTTCTCTCTCTGCGCGAGAGATGAGAAAATGAAAATAAAAAATGAAAAACAACTAAAAGTCGTTTTTCATTTCTCTCTCATTTTACACTAAACCAAAAATTGTTTTCATTTTCATTTTTATATTTATTGCGCCAAACGCTGTTTTGGAAACGTTTTTATTTTTTCTTTCTCAAAAAACGTGAAAAATAAAAACGGGATCAATTCCAAATATGGCCAAAGTTTTCTTATATCTTGCATGTTGCTGCATACATATACTATATTCATCGTTTTTTTTCTTTGTTTTTTATTAATGATGAATAGAGATAACTAGCTACGAAAGAAAGGGAGTACGTGGGTCCATAAAAGAGAAAAAAACTCATCTTACACTAACTAAACTTCTCACCGAATCTTATTAAGAAAAAAAAGATATACAAATTACAAACTAAAAGTCAAGCTAAAATGCAGCAAAAGTCAAACGCAAAACAAAAAGAACTAATACAAAACAGTTAGCAAAACTATCTGCTTTGTTTGAAAAACTAAAATTAGTGGCCTCATTAAGTCAAGATTAATCCAGATTAATCTTCAACTTTAAATGCAAGCATTTTGAACTGCCACATGCAAAACCATTGACTATCTATATCACAGCTAGGTTAAATTTTGCAAGTTAACAGTCTGATATTAATTATTAAGTACTAATTCGTTAGATATTATAATTAAAGTTTCCGTAAAAATTTGTTTGATACTACTGTATCAGATTGATCACCTAAAAAATAAAGTCATGACAGAAATATGGATGTATTAATTTTTGGCAGAGAGAGTCAATGGTCTATGTACATGCATATTATATTATAATTAACATGTGGTCTAGGATTACTTTCATTAGCCGTCTCGTTATTAGATACATATGCACTTATCTAATTTTAACCCCAAAATACATTCAGAGGTTGTTTAGACACCCTGATGTTTGTTAATATACAGGTTTAGCTCTTCTATTAATAAACTGTCTATTTTCGGACGTAATATAACACAAGAATGACATTTAAGGATTTCAAAAAAATAAATTAGTAAAAAAAGAAAACGCCACACGGTTTCATTTTGAGTTCTTTTTTAACTTTATTTTTGGGTTCCTTCTTATTTTTCAACCACTTTATTCTTTGAAAACTAGTACCATACTCATGATACATTTTGTTTGAAAATAGATAATTTATTAACACAGGGAACAACGTTGTATATTTTAAAAATGTCAGGATAGATAAATCTTTAAAGTGAATGTCGAGGAGTCAAAATGAGACAACTGCGTATATATTCCCGCGGTTATAGGTATAAACAAGCCTGTATTCTAATATGAAAAGAAGAAGACGTGATAATAATTTAAATTTTTGTCCGGTAGACTTTAACTTTGCTAGAATTGCTGGTGAAGAAGGAAAAAAAAAAAAAAAATTCATGCTAGATATCCATCTAAACTAACGCATGCTACTTGCGACATTTGTCATTGTCCCCGTGCGTGCAGGGCCGATATTTGTGGAAATTAAACATGCAAATGATAATGAAAAAGAAAACCCACTTTATTTGAATTCAATCAGAAGATATAAACATGCTACACATTCTATTCTATCTACACATGAAAACCGCCATATTAAATTAGCACAGATGGCTATATATAGCTACCACTGATAGCGTCAAGTCAAAGT
The DNA here is from genome assembly GCF_000414095.1 of Morus notabilis. NCBI lineage: Eukaryota > Viridiplantae > Streptophyta > Magnoliopsida > Rosales > Moraceae > Morus > Morus notabilis. Next base: position 143,424 of record NW_010387635.1, read on the forward strand.
CTTTATAAAAGATTCATACTCATTTATACAAGATCATAAGTATTTCATGCGTTCACTACAATACACACACGTATGTTTTATTGGTGGAGTTAGACGTCAAGCTAATTAATTTCATCACTTTTAGTACAATTTCATTCTAGTGCAATATGTGCGCGCTCACACACAAAAATTAAAGATTTCTTTTTCAAATAAAATAAATTACTTTTTTCATTTTTTCTACTTCGAAGTGCTTGTATTGGATATGTGAAAACGCACTAACAAAACAGTCAGGCACGCGCGTGTGGATATATTTTGAGAAAAGAAAGCATAAAAGGAAAAAAGTTACCTCCTTTTTCAATTTTGTTTTGTTGTGTTTTTCCATTTGGTATGATACCTTTTGCTTTCCACTTTCTTTGGCTGTGGCAACAAACAAGGAAGATTCAGTGCATGACTTTGCTAGTGGCTTCAAATCATGTGCAAGTCTATATATTTGCATAGTCAATGTGTACCACTAAAAAGAAAACAAAAATATATGTCGGACAACAACATTGAATATGGAAAGATTTTCTTAGACCCGTAGTAAGGGGCTCACATACGTGGACTCTTTAGGTGGACCTCATTAGTCATTACTATGCGAGTGATGGGTTCTAGTCTCATCAGACTATTTAAGATCCGTATAAGGGTTTGAATCAGGATTTTTAAATTTTTGGATTTGAACTATGTGTGTTTTGAATTGTGGAGTTTGAACTTAGGACTCAAACTATAAATTTTTGAGTTTGAACCATATGTAGTTTGAACAAGAGGTTTAAACCAGTCAAAAATAAAGAGAGTGGTGGTTTTATTTTTTAGAATTCAGAAAGATTAAAATATCACATCATGGTTCAAATCTTAAAACTTTTCTTTTTAAACTAAATATTAATTTTGTTGAATTGGTTTCGAATCATTTTTTACTTTTTACAAATAAGTGCTGGTTTAAATTAAAATCATAATTCAAATAATGAGAATACTTATATCAAACCGAGCCTTAGTATTACTCCTTGGGAGTCATTGATATACATGAGTGCATATTAGGGAGTGCATCCATGTGGAGGTTGTTCTTAATGGGAAAGTAATTGATGCAATACGGAAATAATAACACTTCTTCACAGGGGAATGCGTCGTCTTTAGTGACGATAAGTGGCCTTGTGGACCCGTAGCATTCCACCAATCTTTTCACATACCCAAAACAAAATATTATTCCTCTGACGCCATCATTGTGACAGAATAACATTACATGATTCCCAAATACCACTTGGAATTTGTCTAGACCAGTGATTTGTCTTATAATATATATTTATATATCCGCAGAATATATCCAAGCTAACTAAGGTGCACTTTGTGGACTTTCTTTTATCTCCCTGTATCACGACTAACTTTTTTCATGCAAATATTTCCAATCATAACACGTCTCTCTTGGTCAAAAAATAGCACTCTACATCCCTAATTATTCTATTGCACAATATTGAAGAATAGTGATCGTGATTTCTTTGTCGTCTTCTTCTTATGATCACTCTTCTGGGTGTACTTTGTTGATCAGTCATAATCACTTTTGGGTTCTTATCACTTCTCGGCCACTTTTGTAAGTTGAACATTTATTGCAAGCCAAGAGATACAAAAGTACGTGCAATCTCAAATTATATGAAAAACACAATCCCAATAAACAATTGATTCTACTAGTAAAATAAAATAAAACGCTCACTATTGAGTTTTATTAAGTGAGTTTTATCGATGAATGAGATAAGGACTTCTTTTTTGTGTTTTATTAAAGTTGGTTTGTTATGATGGATTGTAATGCTTCAATTTAGTTTATTGCCGAAAGCTCAAATTTAATTGAGTTATAACCAGTTAAATTTTGAGTTGTGAGGACTTTTGAATTGATAACAAATTGAAATTTTCCCAATCGGAAGGTTATGAGTTGATTTACAAATTCCCATATTTGTGAAACTCAATCTATAATTAACAAATACCCCTACTTTCCAGCAATGATTACATGCCTTGTATTGTTAAATAGACCTCTTGAATCTCATAAGCTAATGATTTCATGGCACAATATAGTTGAGTTAATGCTTTCTTTGTTGTCTTCTTCTCTCACTATTCGTTCCAATCAGTTAACATTCTTATGTAAGTTAAACATAACTCAGTAAGGAAAATTACATCATTTTATTTTTCTTCTTCGCATGACTAGTTAGGTTGTTTATCAAGATTATGATTAATCATATGCTTTTAGATATATTTGTGATGATCAGACGAACGCCTCAGGTTAAGACGTTATATGTACCATTCTCTACAGCAATATCTAGTGATATTATCGAATTTAGCTCCGAGTGATTGATACATATATATTTAGATCAATACATATATATTGGTCAATCATAATATTTGTACGTGGAATTATTTAGAATTAATTTTTCTAATTTTTGTGAGAGCAGGTTGCGGCTTTTGCACTTAACGTTCCGGCATTGTATGAGCTGCACTTTGCCGTTCCAATGGCTGGGGCAGTTCTATCTGCCCTTAATTTCAGGTTAGACGACACCATGTTGGCACTCATATTGCAACAATTGGAGCCCAAATTCATTCTTGTCGACCATCAATTTGTTCATATCGTCCTCAAAGCACTCAATACCATAAGTCAAACTGTACCAAATTGCAAGCCGACCCTTGTTCTAATTCCTGAGTGCGACCAAAAGACATCATCGTCATTGTCGTCGTCATCGTCATCGTCATCGTCATTATCATCTAATAACAATATTCTCAACTATAATGACCTGATTGAAGCACGAGATCATGGCGACCTCGAGTTTGAGATTATAAGGCCAACCGATGAATGTGATCCGATTTCAGTGAACTACACTTCAGGCTCAACAGGAAACCCTAAAGGTGTTATATACAGCCATAGAGCCGTCTATTTGAATTCACTGGCCTTAATTCTGAACATGGACAAGAGACGGGTGCCGGTGTTTCTATGGACGGTCGACATGTTTCGGTGCAACGGTTGGTGCTACCCTTGGGCGATTGCTGCCCTCGGAGGCACCAATATCTGCCTCAGGAATACTAATCTCTCCGCAAAGATTATCCTTGACGCCATTTCCCTTCACAAGGTGACTCACTTGTGCGGTAAGCCCATCATTCTAAACATACTCGCGGAAGCATTGGATGGTAAGCCATTGGCATCAAGGGTGGACATTGTCATCGCAGGCGCGTTGCCATCTCACCAAATTCTCACAAAGGTCACGGAAATGGGATTCAACATCAGCCATGGCTATGGCATGACGGAGGCCCTTGGTCCGCAAATTATCGAGCCTTGGAGACCTGAATTGCCACATTCTCACATAGCAAACGGCGATAACAAGGGTGATGATGATGATGATAAAAGTACTAAAAGATGTCGTGGAGAAAGCCTAGGCCGGTATCATCACAACCTCATGATAATGGAAAGGTTTGACGTGAAAGATCCAAGCACAATGGAAAGCATCCCAAACGACGGGGAAACAATGGGGGAGATAATGTTCAGGGGCAATACTTTGATGTCGGGGTATGTGAAGAATTCGAAAGCCACAGAGGAAGCTTACAATGGCGGATGGTACCGAACAGGAGATGTCGGAATTAGGCATCAAGATGGGTCCATACGAATGAAAGACAGAGCAGAGGATATAGTGATTTGTGGAGGGAATGTCATAAGCACACTTGAGGTGGAGGCCGTGTTGTTGAGCCATCCAAATGTGCTGGAAGCGGCTGTTGTGGGGCGTCATGACGAATGTTTGGGAGAAATTCCATGTGCTTTTGTCAAGTTGAAGAAGGGTTGTGAAAGTACTATTACTAGCTCTGAAGAGATTATAGAATTCTGTGGGAATAATTTGCCGGCTTATTACATGGTTCCTCATGCTGTGATTTTTGGGGATTTGCCTGTTAATTCCACGGGAAAAGTACAGAAATTTGTTCTCAGGGACAAGGCCAATGCCGCGAATGGTAGCTATCAGCCTAGATCTAAATAAGTAGTACTGTTTGATCGGTTTGTTGTTTTAGCCCTTTTATTATGTATCATGAAATGAAAGACTAATTACTCTAATTATGATAATCAGTACTGTTTGATCGGTTTGTTGTTTTAGCCCTTTTATTATGTATCATGAAATGAAAGACTAATTACTCTAATTATGATAATCAGTACTGTTTGATCGGTTTGTTGTTTTAGCCCTTTTATTATGTATCATGAAATGAAAGGCTAATTACTCTAATTATGATAATCAGTACTGTTTGATCGGTTTGTTGTTTTAGCCCTTTTATTATGTATCATGAAATGAAAGACTAATTACTCTAATTATGATAATCAGTACTGTTTGATCGGTTTGTTGTTTTAGCCCTTTTATTATGTATCATGAAATGAAAGACTAATTATCAATTAAACTTAATTTTGGCCATCAGTGGATGATCCTATATTCACTTTTCCTTGTTAATTATTGAATTAATTGATGCATTATGATGGACATAACGACATAATATAAACCTCATTTGGTATATGGGATAAAACACGTGGAAAGTTATTATTGGCTGGGAGAGAACCGGCCCAACAGCAATATACATATACATATACATACACACACACACACACACACATATATATATATATATATATATGTATATATATTCCGTCTTCATCTACTTTTAGGAGGAAAACCCTATTTTCGTTCATTTAATTAACACCCAAAATGTAGGCAAAATTTGGATTAAAAAAAAAAGGTAGACACAATTATATAACGTGCGCTAGATGTGTAAATAGCTAAATGAAGGACAAATTAGTCAAAGTAATAATGGTTAGAGGAGTAATTATATTTGGCAATATTTCCATCTATTTTTAAGAAGAAACCCTAATTTCCTGCCGACTAGGTATTCCTCTGTAAAATCCTTTTTCTTCTTCTGGAAGTACAAGTAAATTAAAGAGGAAGAAGTAAAGAAGAGAAAATGGAATATGATAACAACAACAACAACAACAACAAAAATAGAGAAAACAAACACGACAACGACAGAAGAGACTGTCATCTCTTCCGGAGGAGATTTGGTCAATAATCCTTGACCATGTGGTGTCGTCCTGCCTTCTGAATCTCCTCCGGTTACGCAACATCTGCTCGTCGATCGTCCACTTTTTCTTGCCCTCATCAAGGTCCAACAATAAAACCGCAATTCCCTTCCCCTTCCCCGGCCCCATCCCGGCCGGTCGTTACGGCGTACCACGACGACCGAAGTTCCGCCTCTTTGACGTATTCTCCTCCCCGAGGGACAAGTTCGACCTCAACGAGGAAGCCATCGCCGGAGGATTCGACCTCAACTCTTTCGCTTCACAGAATTGACCACCTCTTACGCCCTTATCAAGTACGTGAAACTCCTATTTCTTATAATTATCCTTTTTATTATGTTATTGTTGTCTGTTCAGTTCATTGTTTTAATTTTTTTTTCGAATCTCGTTTTGGTTCTTTTTAAGTGGTAGTTGTTGGTTTTTTCCAAATATAATGTTATAAGTTGTCGTTTCTAGTTTACTTTCTCTTACTAATGACCGTCGTTTATCTATCTAGCTGACATTGTTTTCTTGGTATTACCTTATTTGCTGGGTGCCATTTTTATATATAAATCACACACTTTATTTTGTTAATTTTTTTTTTGTCCTTTTTCTGCACTGGACTTGTTATTTTGAATTTTGATGTTGATGTTTTCACATTACCGTCGTTGTCGTTTTCTTGTTACTGTCGTTTTGCGATGGTTTTCCAATGAGAACTAAAGGAAGGATAATATGTTTTTATATATATATATATGTATATATATATATATTCTTGTAATTTTGAGGCTTTAAGAAAAGCAAGATTAGAGGAGGATTCTAGAGTCCTTTGTAGTTCTGTTTTGTTTAAATCAATTTATAGAAGTATGTTTTCTATCAATTGTCTATGTTTGTTTTAAAGAGCTAGTTGAGTGTTCGATACTTAGTTTGTCTATATTTTTTTCCGCTGAGGAAACTAGATGTAAGTTCTATCACTTTTGCACGTCACTAGATTATACTGTGGAGCCAGGAGGCCAAATCTGTTGTCCTTTGTTGGACGTCTTTATTACTCTCCCCCCAATCAAAATCTGCCCCATCATGTTTGACTTTACTTAAAATCGTAGCAGTGTTAGTTTAACGAACGGGGCTGGCAAACCTTCTTCTCTCTCTCTCTTTAAAAATAACTTTTTTTTTTTCCTTCGTGCTTTCCAATGCGCCTCCACCAAGATCAGTCCTCTCATATTTCACAAGGTTCTCTTCTATAAGGCTAATAGATATTTTTAGAAACTTGGATTTTTCAGCTAAAAAGTTGTCGGAAACCATGGTTAAGTCGTCGAAAAGAAGCTACAATAGATCTGGACACCAGTCGCTTGGTGTCATTATATACCGAGGTCATTATTAGTGTGTCTTTCTTTAATATAGTATTTTATTGATAGTTATTAAAACACCCTTAAATTTAGAACACATGAATTGCACGTGATGTATTTTGTTAAAAGACTAACGAGAGTTAACACAAATGTGTTAATTGCTAACAAGTGTAGGAGGATGGCCCACAGCACCAGATGGTCCATACACCTGCGGATATTGCTTCAATACGGAGTTAGTTCCAAGTGACTATTGTGTTCCTAGCATTGAATGGCCCTGTGTCCTGGTCAACAATATTATGGCCGAGGACCCATCCAACTCAGTTAGCAAGTAGTAATTACTATATTAATTTTGAAATAATTAAGTCGTCATTGTTCAAAAATATTTAATTACTTTTTTTAAAAAATCAGTTATTTTATCTCACTCTTTTTTAAAAAATTAATCTTTGAAACATTCAACAAGCCGAACTTGGATTAAACCTGCTTAGCAATCTCGATCTAGTTGCCACAGATGCCATTGTATCATTCGAGGCAGCCTTTTAGTTTTGGATGACTCCACAGTACAACAAACCATCGTGCCACGAAGTTATAGTCGGCGCATGCATGGAAGCCAACTCCAGCTGATATAGCAGCCAACCAGCTTCCAGTCATCAATGGAGGTCTAGAATGTGGCCATGGTCCTGATGATAGGGTGAAAGATAGAATTGGCTTCTATCTGAGATACTGTCACTTGCTGGGAGTGGATCCTTGGGATAACTTGGATTGCTATTGTTGTAGGGTAAAAATTCTAAACCCTAATCTGAATATTAGATGGGATTCATGTGTCATAAATGAGGACATTTAATGATCGGAATAGTTTTGTCTTAGTTGCAACATCGGATGAAGGTTCTTTTGGGAGCAGAACGCAAATAAGGAAAAAAATGTATGAAGGCAGTCGATCGCTACGAGTGGTAGAGGGAAACAAGAAGTCGACTGCAGCAGAAGTTGTAAGCGGAGATGGCTCTAGGAGCACCTAGGAAGTCGAATCCATGCAGATAGAGAGATACGGGGCCTGCTTGAAATTTGTGTCTTGTAATTATAATAAGCGAAGTAAGTGGGGAAATAAGTGAGAAAATCATACTGATTGGTAGAAATCCTAACCTGCCGGGGATATTATCCCAAAATATGAGAAAAATATCTCAGAATAAAATAAAAAAAATTACAGAGAATGCATGAGAGTATATATGTAGAAATAACAAGTCTAGAAAGACTTCTTGTAATCTCATTCTAAAAAACATAGTGAATTTTTCTTCCCCTTATAATGGACGTACCTCTCGAATAAAAGGATAAGTCACTGTATATATGGGACGAGAATATATAAATCATAATATGATTAGCTTTCAGCTGATCGTATCAGGAGAAAGCTAGTAATTTGCTACTATTGTGTATGTTGCGTGTATGAAATAAAACAAGCATCTCAACTGCATGTAATAATAAAATAATCACGTCCTCAACGTAGTGTTTTATATGCTTATTATCATTATTTATACATGTTTGTATGATCTTTCCTTTTCTTTTCCATTTAATTTTTGCTTTATTATTATTTTGTTTGCAAAAAAAAAAAAGACGTTAAGAGCACTAGTACATTGTATTGGTCGGCAGTGGAGACCTTCAATTTCGTATATATATACACACACATACCAATCCACACTTGAATGATATGAAAACATTTTTCTCGCCTTCAAATAATTTATTGAATAAATATATAACCAGAAAGATTGGAAAATTAGGAACAACACATTTCAACAATGTTGGCATCTGTCAAAATACTCTATCAACAAATTACCAGATCATCTTTACTGATTTAGGAAAATAAAGAAGACATTAAAAATAGAACTTTAAATCCATAAGAGGGAGGGTATTATGCTGCTTCTAATAAATCTACAGATTGGCAAAGAACAGAGGGTGCGTACGTGAGTTTAAATCTACAGCCAGCAAAATCCTTTTGCAGTTACCACAAGAAAAAAAAAAAAAATTATATAGCTTTACTACATATAGAAAGCTCAAAATGACTTACTGTACACGACTAAAACTTCTTTTTTTTGATTTTATCTTTTCTCTTTTTTCCCAAGGTAAGATTTCCCTTTCAAAAGTTGAGAATCATAAACCTTTCCAATAATGAATTCACCGATCTTGTACCTGAACAATATTTTGATGGTGTTTTGGGCATGATACATGGAAGAAAGCTATAACTAGATTCTGTAACGGTGACAATAAATTGAGGATTCCACAATAATGTCGTAACGATCTCGTAAGGATAAAGAAATGTTCAAAGGCAATGATATCTCAAGTAATAACTTCGCAGGCGAGATTCCAAAGGAGATTGGAAAGCTTAATGCACTCAAAGGTCGGCTCAATTTTGCTAGGTATGTTTATTTCATGACTCAAGTTATATTGTTACAGTATTTTTTTTTACAAAAATTTAAATTTAATTTTTTTACTACAGTGTTTTTTCTCACATACACAACTCAAGTCATGTAACATTTAAAAGTTAATGTTATTACCTTGTTAAATTTTTGTTTGGTAAAGGTTATTGACACCCAAAATTTTTATTATGGCACCTTAACATATTTAAAAATTTAAATTATTCTCTTTTTCAAAATTAAATCCCTTATGGTTTCAAAAATACCCTTATATACGCCCCATACTTTTCAACTTTTAAAAATTGGTTACTTAAAAAGATTTACTTTTCCTTTATTTTTGGTGAGATATGATTCTTCCTATTTATGAATATATATATATATATATATATATTATCCTGAAACCGAATATTTACTAAGGGAGAAAATGAAAATGAAAATGAAAAGGAAAATGAAAACGGATTTCATCCGTTTTAAAAAAAATGAGTTTTTGGAAAAAAATTTAAAAACGTTTTTATTTTTTTATTTTGGTACGGATTCTTCCCAAACACATTTTTATTTCCCGTTTTCATTTGTTCTTCTGGAAAAACATTAAAAAGGAAAATGAGAATGGAAACAAACGGGCCCATTGTCATCTTCTCATTTCCCATTCACGCAAAAATTCTCAATGTGTTTCTTCCTTTTCATCCTATAAAATATAATTAAAAACCAAAAATAAAAACTAACAACTTCGATAAAACAAAACACAAGCAAGAAAGAAAAAAATCTATGCATTAAAACTTGATAAAACTTTCTCATTTTGCTCCATAAGTCCTTGGTGAATAGAAATTTTTTTTTTATTAAAGTTTGGGGAAAAAGATAGAGTAGATGATTGTTTCAATTTCGTTTAAGAAAATAGAAAACTCTCTGCATTTTAGATTTTCAACTTTAGAAATTACGCGGAGGAGAAAAGATTCAAACGGAAAGTTTTTTTTTTTTCAATACGTTTAAATGAAAATATTTAACAAAAAAAAGGAAAGTAAATCTCTTAAGAAACCGTTTTTTAAAAGTGAAGAAATATAGGGTGTATATAGAGGTATTTATGAATTATAGGGGATTTAATTTAAAAAATAATTAAAATAATTAAATATATTGGGGTGCCTTAATTAAATCTTGGGGTGTCAATAAAATTTCCCTTTTTGTTTTAATTGTTAGCCCGGCCACTGACGAAAAGTTACGACTCCATTGCTATCTTGTCTTGTTTCTCCATTGTTGAGAAACTCGAGCTATCTTAATGGTTAGATGTCTCCTTGAATGAGTTTTCCGGAGAATATTCCGTTACAATTTGTTAGTTTTCCAATCCTCACGCGTGGGCTGGACAATGGGCAATCGTGTGGGTAAATTAATTGAAAAGCTCAACACGTGAATATTTAAGTCCGAGATATATTAAAGACCCAACACGTGATGATAATTTAAATAGGGATAAAGAGTGTAATTACGGGGGTTTGAACTCAGGACCTCCCGCTCTGATACCATGTTAATTTACCAATTCATCCCAAAAACTTAAACTATTAGGAGGTGGGCCAACAATAATTTTATACTTTAACACAATTAACTCGAAATCTTACACCTTTTCAATAACAAATTGGCGGGAGAAATACCTCGCGGAAAGTAATTTGATACATTTTCAGTAGTATATATGAACGATTCATACGGTAGAAACGCGGGCTTATGTGGATTTCCCAAGTCTAAATCATGCAGCAATAATGAGGTAAAACAAGAGATCAAGGTGTGATGATCAAGAGCATACTAATGGAATGATTGATTTGGAAGGTGGTGATGCAATATGTGAAAGTGCTGTTAATGTGGCGACTTTATCCTAATATATATTCTTCATATATAACATGTAGTAATAGGAGCACTTTCTCCTATGAATTAACTTCATTACCACCAAAACCAATGTATAAAAAATTGATTAGTAAAATTAGATCACTGGTGATTAGTGATTCTCGTGATATTCGAGAATATATAGAAAGACTTATATGCATGTGACCATTTTCTGGAGTAATATATATTATCCAGCATAAGAAATTCAAAAATAAAAAATAAAAAAATTGAACCCGTTTCCAATGTTTGGTAGGCAGAAGTAGAACTGATCATCATAAACCCCATCTAATCCACGACCCTAGTTGTTGTTGTTATTGTTGTTATTATTATTGAATATGGCTCCTATTACATTCTACGGTTTCCAACCTAGTTATTACTTTGTAGTAAGATAATATTTTTCTTTTCTTTTTCGTGCTTACAAAGATTAAATTAGAAACTAAAAAGACAAATCAACTCGCGCTATACTTGTGGTACATTGTTGTCATCTAATTATGCCTTGCCTTGTTGCTAAAAGCCTCTATATTGCCGAACAATGTGTAAGCTAATGGGATATCCTTGTGCAAGTCATGTTTAAGTACTCTATAGTCTATTCCAGATAAGTTAAGGATTCACACACAAAAAGCAAAATGTCACTATATAAGTTTGACATAATCTTATTAAAGTGGGGGATTTTGTCAACATATAAATATATATATATATATATATTCTAATTAATATAATTAATAAATATTAGCCTCTATATTGCCGAACAATGTGTAAGCCAATGGAAATCCATGTACAACTCATGTTTAACTCTATAGTTTATTCCAGATAAGTTAAGGTTTCACACACAAAAAGCAAAATATCACTATATAAGTTTGACATAGTCTTATTAAAGTGGGGGGCTTTGTCAACATATAAACACACACACACACACACACACACACACATATATATATATATATATTCTTTGCCGTTGTCACTGGCCACCTTGCAACATTAATATTAATTAACATCTCATGAGCATCCCAGCTAGTTCTTTACAACTGTAAGTCCACTACATCACTACTATTCAATTAATTAACTAATTAGTACCAATACTAGCTAATTGATTTTATCGTGTTAATTGTTGAAAAATTTTAGTCGCTGAGAATGCAACTTCTTAATTATAGTAGCATATATAAATTAAGCGATCACTGTATCTGGTTAACTTATGACTAGTCTATGCGAAACCGTGCCTTTGGTTCTACCGGTACTACTGAAAAGCTAATATTGATTAATTAGCGATGAATCGTGTTTCTGAGCAGTTAATTGATAAGATCAAGAATATAATAAGAGAGTATTAATCACTACTCCTAATATTTTGAGAAGAAAGATTGTGAGAATATATTTTTACTTGTGCGAAACGTGATCAGCATTGACTAATCCACGTGCGAAAACGTGATCAGCGCGCTTGTAGATAGGAAGGAGACGATAATATTGATTAATTAGCGTACGTAGAATCATGCATGTTTCCAAGCAGATAATTAATTAATTGATAAGATCAAGAATAATATGAGAGAGCGCAACTTCTTGTAATAGCATAATAAATTAAGCGAATATTGAGATCAGCGCGCGCTTCTAATAGGAAGAAGACAATGGTGTTTTATTAATTAGCGTGGAATCACGTTTCTGAGCAGATAATTAAGAAATAAGATTTAAGAATATAGCATTAATTGTTACTCTTTGTTCTAAGAAGAAAGATAGAGAACATATAATTCAAATGAATGAACATGTTTTAATATTACAGTTCGTACTTATCAAAACGAGGAAAAATTGCAGTAAACAAATGATATTAAAAATTGGCATTAAAAAAAAAAGAAAGAAGAAAACGTGGTTTGGATTGGAGGTAGGTAGGATTCAAAAGCTCTCTATATATATACGCGATGAAATATCATGCATAAACCAACTTATTACTACGTATTATAATTTAATCAAGATGATGATCACCTTGGGCAGTACGACTGTTATTGTAATCTTGTCCCTTGGCTTGTTGCTTGGAACATCTGTGGCTGAACAATGTGGAACACAAGCAGGGGGTGCTCTGTGTCCGGAGGGGTATTGTTGTAGCAATTACGGATGGTGCGGCACCACCGACGCCTACTGTGCCCCCGGAAACTGCCAAAGCCAATGCCCCTCTCCTACTCCTCCACCACCACCGTCTCCACCGCCTCCACCGCCTTCACCACCTCCTCCCTATGTCCCGCCGCCTCCCCCTTCTCCCGACGACATCACCAATATCGTTTCTGAGTCCCTCTTCAATGAAATGCTTCTCCATCGAAACGATGATCCGAATTGTGCTGTAGGCTTCTACACTTACGACGGTTTCGTTACCGCCGCCAGACGTTACCCTGAGTTTGGTGCTACTGGCACTCTTGAAGATCGTAAGAGAGAGGTCGCGGCTTTCTTCGGCCAAACTTCTCATGAAACCACAGGTATGCAAGCGCGCGCGCGCGCGCGCACACACACACACACACATATATATATATAGTGTGCTTATGATCTAATTTTGTGCTATCTAGTGCATCACTCTCTCTGTTTTGACGCACGTGTAGGAGGATGGCCCGACGCACCAGGTGGTCCATACACTTGGGGATATTGCTATAATAGGGAGCTAGGAACCCCACCTGGCTATTGTGTTCCTAGCACTGAATGGCCTTGTGTTCCTGGTCAAGATTATTACGGCCGAGGACCCATCCAAATTAGTTAGTAAGTAGAAATCTAGAAATTGAATTAAGTAATAATTAAGTTATGGTAATTAGTTATTTACTTTTTTGAGAAATATCAGTTATTTTCTCTCATAATTGTTTGTTAAACAATTAGTTTTTGAAACATATCAGCAATTACAATTACGGGGTAGCAGGAGCCGCACTTGGATTTGACCTACTTCACAATCCCGATCTGGTTGCCACAAATGTCGTACTATCATTCGAGACGGCCTTATGGTTTTGGGTGACTGTACAGGCCCCCAAACCCTCATGCCACGATGTTATCACGGGCCAATGGACGCCAAGTCAAGCTGACAAAGATGCCAACCGACTTCCTGGCTACGGTTTACTCACCAACATCATCAATGGAGGTCGAGAATGCGGCAATACAGGTCCTGATGGTAAGCTGCAGGAAGATAGAATTGGCTTCTATCTGAGATACTGTCACTTGCTGGGAGTGAGCCCTGGGGATAACTTGGATTGCTATAATCAAAGGTCTTATGGGGTTACTCTTAGGAATCCAAAATATGGGATACTCAAAATGCCTGTCGACAAGGCATAATAATGTATATGGGACGAGAATAAATCATCATATTATTAGCTTTCTCATATCAACATAAAGCTAGTAATTTGCTATATATAACTATATATGTTGCGTGTATGTAATAAAATAAGCACTCCTCAACTGCTTGTAATAATAAAATAATAAGCACCTCAGCTTAGTGTAGTGTGCTTTTTATATGATTTGTAAAATAATATTAGCTATCTAATATCAAGGTTTTTTTTTTTTTTTTTTTTTTTTTTTTTTTTTTTTTTTTTTT
>NW_010387635.1:157959-158393 GCF_000414095.1 Morus notabilis
TTTTTCTCTTCCTTTCCCGTGCGTCTCTCTCCCTCACACTCTCTCTCACTCTCCCGTGCTCTCTCTCACTCTCTCTCATTTTTTGTCCCAAATCAAACGGATCTTGAACCAAGCAAAGATTTAAAGAAGTTTTCAACGTCAAGAGAAGGATTCGAGGTAAGATTACTGAAAGAACCTCTCTTGAATCTTACGTTTTCGGATTTCAAAACCCATTTTTGATTCAAACCGGATTTTGATGGTTTTTGAGTAAAACTAGAGTAGAAAATGGAGATCTTGGGTTCTTTGGACTTGTTTTAGGACCTAGAACCCAAATCTAGTGGTTTTCCTTTGAAAAATCTTGATTTGGGATTGGATTGGCAGGTTTTGGATTGATTTCCGCGAGCTTCTCTCGCGCAGCTGATTCCACCGGTCGACCAGTGCGGTCGACCGGATCA